>NC_056735.1:364920662-365184735 GCF_019279795.1 Protopterus annectens
TCATGTACCAACTCCTTCGCTCAACGCTTTCTGGAATTCATAAACTCCAATGCCCTGGATCAACTTATCCACACCCCCACCAGGGGCGACAATATCTTGGATCTAGTCATTACCAATATGAGTGACCGGTGTTCCACACCTGAAGTCAACGCCTCATTGGTCCGCTCTGACCATAAGCTAATTACCCTAGATATCCACATCCTGCCTCCACCCCCCATTAAGGAAACCATGGTAAAACATTTCTTCAAAGCCAACTTCATGCTTCTTAAGACAGAAGTGGTGAACTTCATGACACCCATGCAGATGGACAATACAGTTACGACTACTGAATCCTACACAATTGCACTTTATAAGCACTTACATGAGTGCATGGATTGTGCTGTGCCAAACAGAACCAAGACGCTATCCTCCAAAAAAAGGAAGCCAATCTGGTGATCCCCTGCCATAAACAAACTGTACAACAGAAGGAAGAAACTCTTGCAAAAGAGAGTAAAATCCCACGAGTGGAGGAGCTCCCTGGTCAGCCTCAGTAAGAAGCTGCGATCCCTGATAAAGTCTTCCAAAGCTAGTTACGAAAACAAAATCGCCACTGATTCTAAAGACAACCACAAAGCATTCTATAGCTAAGTCAGGAATCTCAATGGCAACACTCAGATCTGCTTTGAGTTACAGCACAATAGCACTAAGTATACAGACCCAACTGATATTGCCAACATCCTGGCAGATAGGTTCAGTGCTAACTTTACCCTCTTCTCACCCCCTAAAGAGCCCATCTCTATATCGGAAGAATGCAAAGTTCCTGTAATCACGGCTGCACAGGTAAAAAACACACTCTCCAAAGCCAAGAACACAGCATCCATGGGACCAGACAACATCCCAGGTTGCATTCTACATGAACTACAGAATGAACTGGCACCCCACCTAAGTACCATGTTCAATCATAGCCTCACCTCAGGCTTTGTGCCTGCTGAATGGCACACAGCAACGGTTATCCCACTCCACAAGGCGGGAGCCACCATGGACCACGGGAACTACCGCCCCATTAGCCTGACGAGCCTGGTCTGCAAGGCCATGGAACGTATCATCATGGAACTTGTAAACAAAGATATTGGTAATCTCCAAACTCTGGATCCCACCCAGTTCGGGTTTGTAAAAGGCAGATCATGTCTCCTAAACCTGATGGACTTCTTTGAAGAAGTCACCAAAGCCGTAGACAAGGGTAAGGTGGTTCACACAGCCTATCTAGATCTTGCCAAGGCATTTGAAACCAACCCCCCCCCACTCTGGTATTATAGATAAACTCACTAAACTAGGTATAAATCCCTGTGTCACAAGATGGCTTGCCAACTGGCTCACTGACAGAACCCACAGTGTGAAAGTAGCAGACTCCAAATCCGACTTCAGACCAGTGACAAGTGGAGTACCACAGGGTTCAATCCTGGGTCCTCTCCTGTTTGGTATCTACTTCTCTGAAGTACAGGCTAACACAGAAGGTCTTTGGCTAACGAAGTTCGCAAATGACTGCAAACTAGGAGCCATAATCAAAACTCCTAACAATGTGGACATCCTACAAAAGGGCCTCACTGAGACAGATGCCTGGTGTCAAAGCCATGGCCTCAAGCTCAATGCCAAAAAGTGCATTGTCATCCCCTTTGGTAAAAACTCTGTACCCATGAACTACAACATAGGCAATAGTATACTTAACACTGAAAGTGTGATGAGACCTTGGGACACAGGTGGACAGTAGTCTCTGCTTTGATAATCACATCGCCACAGTAGTCAGGAAATCCTTCTAGGTGGCACACCTCATCACAAAAGGTTTCTCATCCAGAAAAAAAAGAGGTCATTGTTCCCCTCTACTCATCACTCATTAGACCCATTATAGAGTACAATGCCCCTTTTGGTATGTACCTCACAAGATATCTACAACAACTGGAAAGGCCGCAGAAATATCTCACAAAGAAGATTACCGGCCTCAAACAGATGCCCTACGCAGACAGTCTCAAAAAACTCCAGCTTTACTCCGTCGCGTATTGCCTACTCAGAGGTGATCTCTGCCTAACATACAAAGCTATGTCAAACCCAGAGCTGTTGGACATGGTCCACTTAAAGAAATCCCAATCCCTCTGAGCTACACGCTCTAGGGACCTAAACCTTGTCACCACATTAAACAGAGCATGCCGGAGGGATAGATTCCTGTCCCAGAGACTTCCCATACTTTGGAATAAACTACCTATCTATATCAAACAAAGCTCCTCATTAGCACTCTTCAAGAAAAATCTTGATGATTGGATGGGAAATAGGAAATTCACCCCAGGGATCACCTCTGTGGCTCTGCTCGACAGTGGCACAGGAAAATAATTTTCTTGGGTGGCAAAAGCCAGGGTACTTTTTTGGCTGAGCTTGTATAGGCCCCAGGGCCAATAGCCTAGTACCTACCTATGAACCTATGAACATGGACAGGATAATATGGAAGCTCCTTAGAGCTCTAATTCAGATGGCGGTCATTCCAGCTCCATCCCCTACCAGATCCGTGAGCTCTTCAGTCAGATGACCTTCTCCTTCTCTGATCTGTCCACCAGTTTCGGAGCCCAAGGATTTGAGATGTGTGAGAGACATGCGGTCGGATCCTAAGAAGTCACTGACTTCAGATCCGACAGTCACCCTGACCAGCTGGTCTCTGATCAGAGATCTGTACCGAGTCCAAGAGGACTGGTTCGGCTCAGATTTGTTCAGATCATTCCCTTCCCCTGCCACAGCTCTAGACAGCTTCAGATCTGGGGCTGGCCCAACTTCCTCTCCTCTGTAGCTTCAGCTCCAAAGAGGGAGAGAGAGGTTTCTCCAGGTCTGTCAGCCTTCCAGGTTGTAGAAAGGGCTCTCTATGCAGCCAGAGAACTGTCCTCTTCTGTCTTGATTCCTGCTTCCCATCTTTCATCTGTTTTGGGTGCTGATCCCATCATTCTTTTTCCAGTGGGTCAGCCAGTTTCAGGATGTCTCCCTGTATGTCCCACACAGGGGCGCCCTTCCTCTTCCAATACCTCCCCGGACACCACTGACGAGGTTCCTCGAAAAAGTCTGTGCAAAAGGAGGAACATCACAGAGGACACAGACTTTGAGGAAGGGGAAGGATCCCCGTATCACCACCTGATAATGTCTCCCTCGGGGACATCTCGGAAATCCTTGAGCAAAGACGTGGATGGTCCTCTCAAAATCCTTCTCTCGAGGAGGCTATTTCTAGAGGTCTTCAGGCCTGGGGCATCTACATCTTGAGCGCCCCCCTGGCGGATGAGCTTCTTGATCTTGTCTCCCGCTGGGCATGGAAAGAGCCAGGCACTGTTGAACCGATTCTCAAATGTCATGATAAAATCCTCTCCACCTACTGACACCAATTCTGTAGTAAGAGAGTTGCTGTGGATGCTATGGATGTTCTTTGTGTTTCACTGCAGTCATTACATTTGGGTAATCTGCTGGCAGGTTGCCGTCAGTCGGCCTGATTAACAAAGTCTTGGGTCCTGCGTTGGTTGCTGTCCCTTCTTCCATGACGTCAGGTCGTCAGGGGTATAAAACATGCAGCCGATGCCATTACATCAGTCTTTCTTGCCGTGCGTTGCCCAAAGCAGAAGCAGTTCACAAATGTCGGTCGGCCGACTCCTGAAATTTTCATTTTCGTGTTTCAGAACTGAAGTCTTCAACTTAGGTACCCCGTTGGGGAAACTTTTTCTTGCTCCTTACCAATGTCAGTAAAAGTTAATAATTGCATTACTTGTGGAAAACAAATACCTCATATTTTCATTTGTACTGTATTCCTTGCCTAGACCCTGACCACGACGTACCTTGCAGTCGGTTTTGCGCTTATTTTAATCAGAGCACTATCCGTCGTCGGTACATTTTTGCCTCTACATTTTTTGGTTCTTGATTTAATTATCGAGATATGACATTGGTTAGCCATCCGACTACCAGAATTCTGAAAAAACGCAAAGAAAAAGACAGGCCGTTGAGGTCCAAAACTGCCAACAACACTTCTAAGCCAGTCGCCGGTACTCAGTGTGGTGCTTTCACAGCCCCTGATACCCGCTACTTCTGACTAGCAGGCCTCTACTGAGACCCATTCGGAGTCCGGTATGGCGCAAGATGCTTCACCTATGGAACCTGTGGATGTCTCTACCTTGGATGGGTCCGGAGCTACTGTACCGGCTTTTGAGGGTGTATTCAGGCCTACAGAATTGCATATTAAACCGACTCCACCTTCTATACTAAGGCCCAAATCTCGATCTATGTCTAAAAAAACAACGCCCAGGCCACATGTTCAGGCCCCTATGCCTAAAAAACAAATGATCAAAATGACTGAAGATCTTTTTACTCTAATCAGGAATAGTCGACCCTCCCCTTCTAAGAGGCCTAGGGCTGAGCTTGACTATGAATCTTCTGATCAGGACTCTGTTTCTTGTAATTCTTCCAGTGACCTGGATTTGTCCATACCTACTTATGAGGATTCTGATGCAGAGGATTCCATTCACTCTGCTTCCCCCCCTGAGGACTTTTCTTTTGGGGAAACTTTACATACCTTAAGGTAGCATTTCCACTGGGAAAGTCAGGAATTTTCTGAATCTAAAAAGAGGCTTAGAGATTTTCTCCTTCTACCTCAGCATAGGCCTTTGGCTATACCTCCTGTACTAGACATTGTTGATGTGTTTTCAGAATCCAGCATGGCCCCTGATTCCCTGCCTCCGGCTCCTAGTAAACCTGACAGATACTACAGGGTTCCCGAGTTTCGCAAGTTCCTTTTTAAAAATCCTGTTGCGGATTCAGAAACCATTTCTCAGAGGCCCAAGGGCATTAAGGCTTCTACTGCTAAAAATCCTACCCCTTCTTATAGAGACTCCAGGAAGCTGGATAGATGGGGTAAAAAGGTTTATACTTCTGCAACCTTGACAATCGGGGCTTTAAACTGCCAATTTCATATGTTAAAATATCAATAGCATATGATTGGACTGCTTAAACAGAAAATTATGTTGATTTCTGACTGTGTGGAAAATAAAGATTTACAGGATTTATTGCATTTTGCTGAACAAGTTGGAAAACATACTTTGCAATGTGGTTTTGATTATTTAGAGGCCTCTTGTAGGGCTGCTCCTACTGGGTCTGCACTTAGAAGGCATGCTTGGCTTAAGGAGCAATCTCTGCCTGATCATGTTAAAGCAAAATTGTTGGATGCTCCTTTAAACCAGGACTGCCTGTTTGGCAATAAGGCTGAAGAAGTTCTAAAAAAGATGGAAGATAAAGCTAAGTCTTTCCAAATTGTAAAATATTTCTTACAAGTGCAACCTCCAAGATTTAGTAGGCACTGGCTTACTAAGAATTGGTCCTTTCCTGGTCCTTTCCAGCTCCTTCCAGATCCACTCAAGCCAAACCCAGACACACCAAAAGCACCAGGTTTCAGCCCCAAGGGACTCTCAGAACTAAGCAATGGGGGGCCTCCACTTCCAAATCTGGAAATAACAAGACACCCCCCCTATGGTAAACAGTGTCAATGACTTTCCTTTAAAATTACCAAGGACTTACCTTTTAGCCACCCCTTTGGGGTGAAAGATTGCTCTTCATGCAAAAAACTGGGAACTCATAACCCAGGACAAATGGGTTTTAAATATAGTGTCCCAGGGATACAGATTTCATTTCCACATGTTGTCAACACCAAACAGGTGGCCAGACCTGCCCCCAAATCATTGGGCAGAGGCTCAGAAACAAGTAATTTCCCTCTTAACCATGGTAGCTATTCAACCGGTACCAGAAGAGGAAAAGGGACAAGGTTTCTATTCCAGGTTTTCCTGGTACCCAGAAAAGACAAATCATGGCATCCAGTTATGGACCTGTCTATTCTAAACACTTTTCTGGACATTCCAAAATTCAAGATGGTGACTCTTCACCAGTTACTTCCTATGCTAGGCAAAGATGCCTGGTTGGCGACTCTAGATTTAAAAGAAGCTTACCTGCATATCCCAATCAGGGAATCTTGCAGAAGATACATATGCTTCAAAGCAGGCTACTTGTATTATTAGTTCTCTGCACTGCCCTTTGGCTTGTCTGCTGTGCCCAGGGTATTCACAAAGTGCCTGGCTCCAGTAATTGCATTTTGCAGGCAAAGAAATATTCGAATATATCCATACCTGGACGATTGCCTAATTCAGGTAGAAAACCAGGCCATACTTCTAAATCATCTGGTGTTTGTAAAAAGGGTTCTAACTTGTCTAGGGTACACAATAAACAAAGTGAAATCGCAACTGTTACCCTCTCAACAGATTACATTCCTGGGTGCAAGCTTGAATACAACCGACCAGATGGCTTTCCTCATGCCAGAAAAGTAAATTCATTTGGTAACTTACTTCAAACAAGTGGCCACAAAAACCCCGCTATCTGCAAGACAAATACTGCAAGCCTTGGGGTTCATGGCCTCCTACATTCTTCTAATTCCATATGCAAGACTGCATATGAGGAAACTTCAGTGGTACTTAAAAAGTCTATGGAGTCAATATTGTCACAGCCTGGAAACAATTATTCCTATCATACCTTGCCTACACCTGGAGTTCCTTTGGAGGGCAGAGGCCTGCCACCAAAACAAGGGACTGCCATTCACACTACCCCCTTCCGCCCAAACCCTAACTCCAGATGCATCAGACTATGCATGGGGGGCTCACCTGGCAGGGAAGTGCATTCAGGGCAAATGGAACCCAAATCAAATGCACCTACATATCATTCAAAAAGAAATGTTAGCTGTATGGAATGCTCTGACAGCCTTCAAGGACTACATTCATCCAGGACAACTAATGGTAAAGACGGACAACAACACAGTTATGTGGTACATAAACAAGCAGGAGGGTACACATTCCTTTCCCCTCTGCAGACTAGCCATGGCATTGTGGAACATGGTCTTGAGCTACCAAGTGCAACTACAAGCTCAATTTCTAGCAGGAAAACTGAATACACTGGCAGACAGACTAAGCAGAAATCTCATGGACTCTCACGAGTGGAAACTGGAACCACAGATTTTCAACATGTTGGCAAGCAAATGGAGCCCAGACATAGATCTATTTGCCTCCCCCCAGAACTACCAGTTGGACAAATTTTGTACAAGGACTCCTCACAAAAAAGCCTGGAAAGTGGAGGCCCTGTCCTTCAACTGGAAAAACCTATCAGTCTATGCCTTTCCCCCTCTGCCTCTGCTCTCCAAAGTTCTGCTAAAAGTCAAAGAGGACAAACCAAAAATTATTTTGATTGCTCCAGACTGGCCACACCAGCACTGGTACCCTCTTCTGTGCAGTGTGTCAGAAATATCTCCATGGCACCTGCCTCAGACACCTTTCTTGCTGTCTCAGCAGGACGACCAAATTCTGCACCCTCAGCTCCCAACATTGAACCTTGCAGCTTGGCTAATCACTTAAATTCACCCTTAGCATCCCTCCGCAAACCTGTGATGGATGTCATCTTGGCGGCGAGAAGACCTAGTACTAGAAAATCTTATGCTGACAAATGGAAAAGATTCTGTGCCTGGAACCAGTCTTTAGGGATGAGCAAAGCAGCGCCCAATTTACCTCAGATTTTGCAATACTTAACTGAGATGCTTCACAAGGGCCTGTCTTTTTCCTGTATTAAAATCCACGCTTCAGCTATTTCAGCTCACTATAACACAAAGCCACCCCTCTTTTCTCATCCCCTGCTCAAGCAGTATCTCAGAGGGGCAGTGAACTTGAGACCACCCAGGAGAGCTCCTACCCCTGCCTGGGACCTTAACTTTGTTTTGGAAAAGCTCACTTTACCTCCTTTTGAGCTAGCTGCTACTGCAGACTTAACATTTCTTTCTTGGAAAACAGCCTTCCTATTAGCAATCACTTCAGCTAGAAGGATATCTGAATTACAGGTCCTTATGGCAGTGGAGCCTTTCATCATCTTTCATGCTGACAGGGTATCTATGCCCAAGGTGGTTTCCAGTGTGGCTCTTAACCAGTCCATTGGCCAACCTTCTATCTCAATCAGCAGAACAAAGTGGAACGGATTCTGCATTCCTTGGATGTGCACAGACAACTTAGATTCTACTTGGACAGAACTAAATTTCAAAGAAAATCTGAACAATTGCTAGTGGCGTTTACTGCTGGGGCAGAGGGGAAGGCTATTTCAAAACAAACCATTTCTAAATGGTTAAGCCATTGCATTCATTTCTGCTATAAGCACCATGGAAAACTTATCCGCCAGGGGATCAGATCTCATTCCACCAGAGCTGCATCTATTTCTGCAGCCTTTCTCAGAGGTGTTGCTACCAGGGATATTCTAGAAGCTGCTACCTGGAGTTCAGTACATACTTTCACCAAGCATTGGCATTTACCAATTTTCTCTAAATCCAGAGCTGGCTTTGCCGCTGCTGACTTGCAGGGTCTTATAGCTGGTCCTAATGTTGTATAAACCCATCCTCCCAACCATAGCTTTGGGAATCTACCCAAATGTCAAAAAAAGTAGCGAACTGGTGAAAATAAAAAACTAAAAACCCACAAATTCACCAGCAGGACTAGTAGACACAAATTTATTTCCAGGTTAAGAGCTTTCATCAAAGTAAAATTGACTTCATCAGAACAATATACAAACAGTCATGTGGATTTAAATATAATGCAGTAACACAGGATAGGTTAAAATCCCACCAAACAAAAATAACTTGAATAAATTAATACCTTAAAAGGCATACACTATGAAAACAAAACTCTCCAATAAAAACATTTATTTGAGAAAATACATTTTAAAATCAAACCCTTTCTGCTCTTTCTTTTAAAGCAGGCAAGATAGATATAAAATCATTTAATCCTGGACACAGGTTAGCTGCTAAACGAAGCTGCCACATCATTTCCCTTTTGTTTAAAGTGTTTTTCCAATTGCCACCCCTGGGGTTTATTTCTATTATGTCCAATATCCCAAACTTGAATCCAGAGAAATTGGCACATATTTTACTATGCCTAAATAAGGCATTGGTTTCTTTTGAATTCTTAATATCATATAAATGTTCATATATCCTGGACCTGAGAGCCCTCTCAGTTTTCCCAACATAAAACCCCGGGCAGGAATTATACTAAGCCAAATATACTATTTTACTAGTGTGACAATTACCTTTTTTGAAAAACACTGTGTCCTGGTTTATGTTGTCAAGTTTCAAACTAACAACTGACAATATAAATCTACACTGTGTACAACAACCACAGGCTTTTGTAAATTCATTTGATTTTGCACTGCTGTTATTCATGTTACCCTCCAAGGTAAGTTTCAAGTTGCGACCCACTTTAGTACAAAAAATAGGTTTTTCACCCACTGCTTGTAAAATATTGAGGTCACCCCTAAAAATATTCCAATTCTTGCATAGGATGTTCCTTATGTCATTGTAATGTGAACTATATTGCACCACACATGCCTGGGAGAAATTGTAAGAAGAACTCTGTTTTTTCATTATTTTTTGTTTCAGAAAGACCTCTACCTAACAAAGGTTGATATTTCGAACCCCACTCTCTCAAGATCTCTTGTAAAATACTCTCCACAAATTCCAGTGGATAATCTCTCTCCAGAAACATATTCTTAAGGTCACTGAATTATTTAATGACGTCCTCAAAATGAGAAGTCATTCTAGAAATTCTGATGGCCTGTCCCTTAACAATACTTTTTTTCTGATATAGTGGGTGGTGACTTTGAAAATGGAGATAAGAATTACTAAAAGTTTTCTTTCTATACACTTTAGATCTGAAACAACATACATCCTTAATGACAGTGGTATCCAAATAATGGATTTCTTTCTCATTACATTCATAAGTAAATTTCAAATAATGAGTGGTGCTATTTAGATATTCAATAAAACCAGCAATACTTTCTTTGGTGCCCTTCCATAAAATAAAAATATTGTCCAGGTACCTGCTGTAAAACAAAATATCCAAGTAAAACCTGATCTCAAAAATAAATTCCTTCTCCCACCCTAATAAGACAATATTTGCATATACGG
The DNA here is from genome assembly GCF_019279795.1 of Protopterus annectens. Classification (NCBI taxonomy): domain Eukaryota; kingdom Metazoa; phylum Chordata; order Ceratodontiformes; family Protopteridae; genus Protopterus; species Protopterus annectens. Next base: position 364,930,684 of record NC_056735.1, read on the forward strand.
GGGCACAAGCTGCCCCCATGGCAACTCCCTTTATTTTTTGAAAGTATTGCCCTTCAAAAAAAATATAGTTATCTAAAATCAAGGCCATAATTTCACAAACAAGCTGCACATGCTCTGAAGATAATGTAGAATAATCAAACATTATTTTTTCAAAATAATCTAAACCTTCCTCCCTAGGAATGCAGGAGAATAGATCTTATAGATCTATTGTCAAAAAAATCAAATCAGGATTCTATAAATCCTGCTTAATCTGACCCCCAAGAAGTCCCAAGGATCTTTAACAAGATGCGGCATACCCTCAACCACATGCTTAACCATCTGGTCCACAAACACTGCCAAATTGTGCATTTTAGACCCCCCCCCCCGCTGCCACAATAGGCCTAAATGGGGGTGACAAAACATCTTTGTGGATCTTGGGGATGCCAAACATACTAGGTACCTTGGGAAAATTATTAAGTAAAAAATAATAGACTTCCTGACTAATCCATTGTTCTAGTAAGTATTCTTCCAAAAACCCATCAATACGCTGATAAGAAATGTTAATCTGATTCTTGGACACCTGCAAATAGTTTTCCTCCTGAAACAAAATAGCTTGGATAAGGTTTTTATAATCTTCACTATCAAAAATCACAATCCCCCCTCCCTTATCTGGGGTCATTATGCAAATACGTCTATCGTGTTTTAAAGAAAAAGTAGTTTTCTTTTTTGAACTCAAGTTAAAAAATAACTTCTTGTTAGCTCAAAGTTGATACAGGTCTTGTTTAACCACATTCTCTAAACTAGCTGCCAACGGGTGTAAGGGAGGATTAAACACACTATTTTTTCTTTAGGCCATGGATTTGTGCCCTGTACTATCAGTATTGTTACTAGGAAACAACAATCGAAAATTTATTTTCCTAGTAAACATATGAATATCTAGCAAGACTTCTGCTATATCTGGTATCCTAGCACGAACGAATTTAAACCCTTTAGAAAAAAGTGAAAAATATTCTTCAGAAATAACTCTATCTGTATAATTGTAAATATTGAATCCTTTGGAGATGCAAATAATATCAGAATGGAACGAATTCCTGTCTAATACCTGCCCCTGTCTCTCCCCTTGTGATATTGACCCCCTGTGGGCAGGGTAATCGGAGTTGTAATAATGCTGGACTCCTAGTTGTCTGTTCACTATTCTTTCCAAGCATCTTAGGGTGGGAAAATCCTCTTCTACATGAAAACCATCATTAAAAGGTTGCTCAAAGGGGGTCCCATTGCCAGTAGCTTCTGAATAACCTCCAACTCCTGGATAATTGAAACTTCCTGGCACAATTTCCTGATTATAATTATCAATAAAAAGCCTGTCTGTGGGGTATACTGTTTTGGATTTATACTGTTGAACATCCCTATTGAGCTTCCTTTTCTTTTTCTGAAATTGTATATTACACTTTTTTTTCAACCCTCTCAAGGACTTTGGAATACATTTCCTCATATTGAGGAAATAGTAAGTCTTCCAAAATGTCCTTGTTAAGCATTTCCACTTCTTTAAATAATTTGACCTTCATTTGTTCTTGAAAAACCAACACTTTGCTAAGCAGCTCAATACCCCATTTGTCAAACAGGTTAGTAAAATCTAAAAAACATATCCATGTCATAATATAACCCAAAAGGAAATTTAAAAACACATAGTCCCTGAGGGAACCACCTTCAATTTAACACATTCATTAAAATAAAACATTTCCATCTGCAAAGTCTTGAGTTTGTATAATTTTTTTCTCAAACCCAAAAATCATGTCTCTAATAGATGTATAGTTCTTGTCTCGTTTCCGTTTTGGCTCATTGCAACTTTCGCCCCAGTTATTGCCTTCTGTAAATTTAAACTTTTTGTTTAAAAAAAACATGTAATTTAGAATTAGCATCTGCCAAGGCCTTCGGTGAATGGGGAACATGGTGAACTGGAAACACCAAAAGAATGACCAGCCTGTCTATTAGAAGCCGCAACTTCAGCTTCAAACCTCCCCTTAGAGGCAGAATGACACACACTATCTGTTTTGCTGCTCCCAGTATTAGATAATGAGTCCAGTACACTCGCCTGTATAATCTCCACATCCTTTCCAAAATATACCACTCCACTGGCATTTGAATGCTCCAAACACGAATTAGCCATAGGAACCTGGTTTTTGTCTTGTACAAAATTATCCGAAATAGTAGCAGCCTGTTCCGAATGAACAACGGCTTCAATGGTGACGTCATGGCGCCCTCGACCTGTACGCTCATTATTTGAAATTTACTTATGAATGTAATGAGAAATCCATTATTTGGATACCACTGTCATTAAGGATGTATGTTGTTTCAGATCTAAAGTGTATAGAAAGAAAACTTTTTGTAATTCTTTTCTCCATTTTCAAAGTCACCACCCACTATACCAGAAAAAAGTATTGTTAAGGGACAGGCCATCAGAATTTCTAGAATGACTTCTCATTTTGAGGACATCATTAAAGAATTCAGTGACCTTAACAATATGTTTCTGGAGAGAGATTATCCACTGGAATTTGTGGAGAGTATTTTACAAGAGATTTTGAGAGAGTGGGGTTCGAAATATCAACCTTTGTTAGATAGAGGTCTTTCTGAAAAAAAAAATAATGAAAAAACAGAGTTCTTACAATTTCACCCGGGCATGTGTGGTGCAATATAGTTCACATTACAATGACATAAGGAACATCCTTTGCAAGAATTGGAATATTTTTAGGGGTGACCTCAATATTTTACAAGCAGTGGGTGAAAAACTTATTTTTTGTACTAAAGTGGGTCGCAACTTGAAACTTACCTTGGAGGGTAACATGAATAACAGCAGTGCAAAATCAAATTAATTTACAAAAGCCTGTGGTGGTTGTACACAGTGTAGATTTATATTGTCAGTTGTTAGTTTGAAACTTGACAACATAAACCAAGACACAGTGCTTTTCAAAAAAGGTAATTGTCACACTAGTAAAATCGTATATTTGGCTAAGTGAAATTCCTGCCTGGGGTTTTATGTTGGGAAAACTGAGAGGGCTCTCAGGTCCAGGATATATGAACATTTATATGATATTAAGAATTCAAAAGAAACCAATGCCTTATTTAGGTATAGTAAAATATGTGCCAATTTCTCTGGATTCAAGTTTGGGATATTGGACATAACAGAAATAAACCCCAGGGGTGGCAATTGAAAAAACACTTTAAACAAAAGAGAATTGACGTGGCAGCTTTGTTTAGCAGCTAACCTGTGTCCAGGATTAAATGATTTTATATCTATCTTGCCTGCTTTAAAAGAAAGAGCAGAAAAGGGTTTGATTTTAAAATGTATTTTCTCAAAGAAATGTTTTTATTTTATTGTTTTGTTTTCATAGTGTATGCCTTTTAAGGTACTAATTTATTCAAGGGATTTTTGTTTGATTGGTGGGATTTTAACCTATCCTGTGTTACTGCACTATATTTCAATCCACATGACTGTATATTGTTCTGATGAAGTCAATTTTATTTGGATGAAAGCGCTTAACCTGGAAATAAATTTGTGTGTACTAGTCCTGCTGGTGAATTTGTGGGTTTTTAATCTACCCAAATGTAATGACTGCAAAAGTCAAACACAAAGAACATATTACAGTTGTGTACCCTTACCATAAATGTAGATGTTCGAGTGTATTCACTGTTGCAGTCCTGGTTACCCTCCCTGCAGCCCCCTGTTTTTCTCTTACTATGCCTCTACTTCCCTTTACTATGCTTAAAAGCCTTTTTGGTGTATTTGCTTTTGGTTGGAGGTATATTTTATTGTTTTTAATTTTATTTGCCCCCCCCCCATTTGGGGGGGGCACCTGACATCTGGGGCAAGAAAAACTGATGTAATGGTGTCGGCTGCATGTTTTATACCCCTGATGACCTGACGTCATGGAAGAAGGGACAGCAACCGATGCAGGACCCAAGACTTTGTTAATCAGGCTGGCTGAGGGGCAACCTGCCAACAGATTACCCAAATGTAATGAATGCAACAGTGAATATACTCGAACATCTACATTTATGGTAAGTGTACACAACTGTATTTTATGGCAGCAGCCACAAAGGAACTAGCGCAGCAGAGCTTCACTGTCCATCCCCAGAACAAGGTGTCATGGGTGATGGACAGGTCAGAGAAGTGTGTATACGCCTCAGCTACGTTCACACTGAGGTTGTTGAATTTTGTGGCGTACTTCACCTGTTTGCAGAGAGATTTGGTCAAAGAGCTCTCAAAGTCTCTCGCTGAGTCTATGCTGGTGGGGGACCTTAAGAGAGTTTCTCCGCAGCTGGCCACTGTTATAGTCTGTAGCTTACTCATCATTAAGGCTAATTTCCCATGCAGAGAAAAGTGCCTTTCAAGCAGCCGATTCAGGCATAGCCATATGCCTACATGCCTGGATGAGGCTTTGTGATTTCACAGAACCCTTTAAGACGTCCTTTAACGCCCCTTTGAATGGTTCCTCTCTTTTTGGACCATCATTCAAGGAAACTCTTACTCACAACAAGCAGGAAGGAAAGACCCTGTCTACTGCTGGAATCAAATTTTTGACCTCTCAGCGTACCTTTTCTAGGAGCCAACAAGGTGGCAAGAAAATGTAGATTTGATGTTTGTTGTTTTCATTCCTTGTCATGATAGGGTCTCAGCTCCAACCTTCGTATCTGGTTTGGCCACATTCTTTAGACTTGGATCTGACTTTCAAGCTCCTCCCTCTTACCCATAATGCACTATATTCACCCAAGCTCCTCAGATCTCGTTTGCCGCTTCAACGTCTGGACGCAGGTCTCTGCAGTCTCAAGTGTATTTATATTTCTCAGGGAAGTTGGGATATCTGTTGCAAGTCCTCCCTCTTATAATTTTTCCTGTTATTTCCAGTGTGTGCACATGTGAAAGTTCCTTCTAGTTTTTTTCCAACATCTGTGCAGGAGGGAGCCCCTTCTTCTGACACTTCTCCAGAGTACCCACTGAAGAAGTCCCTCGGAAGAAAACCTGCAAAAGGAGGCACATTGCCTCCCCATTGGAGTCCTTAACTGAGGATACTGACTTTGATGAGGAAGAATCCCCTGATCCCAACCTGAGGACATCTTCTTTGGTGACATTCTAACAATCATGAAGCAAAAAGGTGGGTGGTATGCCCAACCTCCTCCTGAGGAGTCTGTGCTCTGGGAGGCATTTGGGATAGTCCCATCTATGACTTGGGTGACCGCCCCAGGAGACAGCCTCATTGATATGGTTTCCCACTGGGCATGGAAGGAACTGGAAACTATCAGGCCCATCCCCAAGTGCCGTGATAGATTCCTGGTATCTCCAGCAGGTAGAAAACATTGGAGCAATGGTCCCATAGTTGATGCCATCATGGTTGTGGCAGCCAGTAAGAAAGAACTGGCAGAAGAAACTGCCAGTGTCCATCTGCCTAACAAGGAGTCTAGAGCATTGGACAGGATGGGAAAGCTTGTTTATGCCTTAGCCACCTTTATGTTAAGATCATTAAACTACCTGGCCCATTTTACCCAGCTACAGAGAGATCTGATCAAGGAGCTTTCATCTTCTCTCTCACAAGCTGACCACTGTATCGTCCATCTCCAACTCATCAATGAGGTTAACCTTCCATACAATGTGAGGGTACCTCATGAGCAGCCATTTCAGGACTTTCCCTAAGGAGACGTGCCTGGATGAGGCTAAGTGATTTCACGGAGTCTTATAAGGCATCCTTTATGAATGCCCCCTATGATGGCTCTTCTCTGTTTGGGCCATCAGTTAGAGCTATTCTCACCTGCAATAAAAAGGACAGGAAGACCCTTTCTGCTGTAGTGTTTGGGCCATCAGTTCAAGATGCTCTCACCTGCAGCGAAAAGGATGGGAAGACCCTTTCTGCTGTAGGAATCAAATTTTCTATGCCCAGAGGTCCTTCTCCAGGAACCAATGTGGAGGTGAGAGATATGATCAAGGAGCTTTTAGCCTCTCTCCCTCAAGCTGACCATTCTGTCATCCATCGCCAACTCATCAACATGGTTAATCCTCCCGTACAACGTGAGGGTACCTCATGAGAAGCTGGTCTAGGACTTTACCTAAGAAGACAAGACTGTTTGAGGCAATGTGATTTCATGGAGTCTTATAAGGCATCCTTTATGAACGCCCCTTACAATGGCTCTTCTCTGTTTGGGCCATCAGTTCGAGATATTCTCACCTGCAGTAAAAAGGACAGGAAGACCCTTTCTGCTGTAGGAATCAAATTGTCTATGCTCCAGAGGTCCTTCTCCAGGAACCAACTCTGAGGCAAGAAAATGTGGTTTTGTAAATCCCTAGAGCCTTTCCAGGACCCGTGCGGGGAATCCTCCTCCAGAGGCAGAAGAGGAGGGTTTTGATGGTAGGCACTAACCTAGGGGGGTGGAGAGACCCACAAATTCAGTGCTTTAGAGACACTTTTTCTGACGAGCTCTATCAACACTCCTAAAGTGCTGCCTGACTTGGCCGTCTCTGGAGGCAGTCGGGATGGTCGACTAGCTTTACACTCCAAAGCCTTAGACCCATTTGACTCAAAACCCCTGGGTGCTAAGCATAATATCCAGAGGATACTACATTCCCTTTTCTCTTCCCCTTCCAAACACCCACGAAACCTACCCAATGTGCTACCCAGTCAGAGGGAGCAGTCAGCACAGGAATTTCAACAACTGGTGCGAAAAAGAGTCATCCAAAAGGTCCCAGATGAACAAAGAGAATTTGGAAACTACTCCCTCTTTTTGGTGCTGAAAAAGACAGGGGACCTAAGACCCAATCTGGATCTAAGCAAGTTAAATAGTTGTGTAAAGAAGGCAAGGTTCCAAATGATTATAGTGCAGTCCATTCTGCTATTGTTGTGCAAGGATGACTGGATGTGCTCAATAGATCTCGATGGGTACTGTCACATCAAAATAGACAGGCAGTCCAGGAGACATCAGCACTTTCAGCTGGGAGCAAATCATTTCCAGTTCAGAGCACTGTCCTTTCACTCACCACAGCCCCCTGGGTGTTCAAATGCATGGCAGTGGTAGCAGCTCACATGAGGCTCAAAGGATTCTGAGTGTTTCCATACTTGGACAATTGGCTCCTTACCACACCCCCATGAGGCATCAGCTCATCCAAGCCAGAGATTACTTAATCCAATTTTCATTCTCTGTGGGCATTATTATAAACCTAAACAAGTCCAGCCTGGCTCCTGTGCTGAACCTAGAATTCACAAGGACACAACTGAACATGAGGGATCAGATAGCTTTGCTGCCCTTACACTGCATAACAACACTGAGGAATCAAGTCTAGGAAATGTTATCCCACCAGGCTCCCAGGTCTTTGAAGCCCTAGGATCCATGTCAGCAGCAATCATGTTAGTTCCTCTAGCAAGATTTTTCGTGCAGGTCCTCCAGTGGATATTGCTGGGAAATGGTCCATTTTCTGTCACCTGCTACCCTTAATAACAACACACATGCCAGGGAAAACCAATGACTTGGCAGACAGACTCTGCAGATCACCCCTGGTTCTGCACGAATAGTCCTTCACTCAGTCAGTGGCGAACATATCTTCAATCACTGGGGTCAACCTTGCCTCTCCCATCAGCAACAATGCAGCAAGTTCTTCACTCTAATCCCTTCTCTGGGGGAGCCCCTAAGGGATGCACTACCGCACAATTGGCTCCTGGGTCTCCTATATGCTTACCCTCCTCTCCCTTTGATCCCGAAGTTTCTTCAGAAGGTAAGCAGGCTGAAGAGCTCTGTAATTCTTATTGCCCCCCTTCTGGCCTCGACAGGTGTGGTTCCCCTTCCTCTGTTCTCATCTGAAATATCCTCCTTGGATACTGGAGCCAAGAGAGGACCTCCTTTCTCACCTGTCAGGGCTACAGCATCTGAACCTTTGCACCCTCAGGCTGACCGCTTGGTTCTCCATTCCAGCCCTAATGTGTCAGTCAAGGCTTACTTCCCCGGTCCATAAAATACTTTTAGCCTCGCAAAAGGCTTCCGCTAAAAGTTTACACCAGTAAGTGGAAAAGGTCTGGCATCTGGTCTACAAACAGAAAATATTGATCCTTTTTCAGCACCAGTTTTAGACGTTCTGCTTTTTCTTAGTACTCTATTTGAGGAGGGAGCTAGCTAGCTAGCTTCTCTACCATCAAGCTTCAATGAGCTGCTATTTCTAATTTTCACACTGCAAGTCAGTCTTCTTCCCTGTTCAGATTTAGGTTACGCAAATGCTTTATGAAAGGTATCTTTTTGTTGAGACCTCCCATCAAGGACTCCTCCCCCCTTGGGATCTCACTGTAGTGTTGCAGGCGTTGACTCAGGGACCTTTCAAACCAGCTGAAAGTTGCAACATTGTTTTTGTCATGGAAGAAAATCTTTTTGGTGGCTATAAATTCAGCTTAGAGAATTTCTGAACTGCGAGCTTTATCCTCCAAAACTCCTTACATAATTTTTCATAAGGACAGAGTTTCTTTACATACCAACCCCTCCTTTATGCCTAAAGTAGCAACAGAGAGCAATATCAGCCAGTCCATCCACTTACCAGTGTTCTTTCCAAATTTCTCCAGTAAAGGAGAGTATGTTCTACACCTTCTAGACAACTCTGTTTCTACCTGAACCATACAACACAGGAAGTCCGACCAACTGTTCATAGCCTTCTCAGCTAATAAAGTAAGCCAAGCGGTGTCCAAGACTATCTTACAAAATGGATAACTGGCTGCATTTCATTCATTTACTCACAAAAGAGCCTAGAATTACCTCAACCTCCTAGGGCACATTCCACCAGAGCAATGGCTGCTACTTCTGTCTTCTCTTCTACTTCCATTGATGATATTTATGTAGCAGCGACATAGTCTAACAGTCGCACCATTGTGTCACAGTACAAGTTGGATATCATTTCTAGAAGCAGGGTTTCCTTTGGTTTAATGGTGCTCCAGCATATCCTTCCATGAGGGCCACGTGGGAGTTTCATCTCTGGGGACTCTGACTCTATCATGAGGAGGAATGAAGATAACAGATTAAATGGTTATGTCTTACCATAACTTGACATCTGTGTTGTCTATCTTTATTCCTCACTTTCCTACCCAGCCATCCCCCTGCCTGTTTATTCTAGAGGATCATGGAACATCACAGGATGCTTAGTTCCCATGCCTGGGCCTCATCTGCTGTTTCTTGCTGTCTGGGTGTTGAATGTGTGGATTCAGCAGACTCGATTTGTGGTGCTTGAGTGAATGTAGTGCATTATGTGTAAGAGGGAGGAGCTCAAGAGTTGGATCCAAGTCTGAAGAATGTGGCCGAGCCAGATCTGAAGGTCGGATGTAAGACCCTATCGTGAGGAGGAATGAAGATAGACAACACAAATGCCAAGTTATGATAAGACATAACCTTTAATTCCATGTCTCTGGCATGTTTCCAGGACCCATTGGGTTGATTCCTCTTTCAGAGGCAGAGGAGGAGGTGTCAGTGGCAGGTGTCTCCCTAGAGGCAGAATCAGGGCTTTAGGGATTCCTTCCTGTCAGGGCCTGTCAGCGCTCCTGAAGTGCTGCCTGTCTGCTCTTCTCTGGAGGCAGTTGGAGGATGTTTTCACTGCATCTGGACACCTGGACAAGTATTACACAAAATGAATGGGTGGTTTCCATTATATCCAGAGGCTATTACATTCCCTTTTCCCTTCTTTCCTGCAAGACTAAACAAGAAACTCTCCAAAGGTTGCATCCAGGCAGAGGGAGTTAGCAGCCCTAGAAATCCAAAAGCTGCTTCAAAAAAGAGCTACCCAAAAGGTCCCAACTGAACAGATAGGATTCAGAACTTACTCCCGCTTCTTTTTGATGCCAAAAAAAAACAGGGGACCTCAGACCAATCCTGGATCTTAGCAAACTGAATCAATATGTAAAGAAGTCCAAGTTCCAAATATAGGTCAATTCTTCAGCTTCTATGGAAAGATGACTGGATGTGCTCCATAGATTTCCAGGATGTATACTATCACATAAAGATACACAGGACAGGAGATGTCTGTGTTTCCAGCTGGGAGCCAATCACTATCAATTCAGAGCACTGCCCTTTGGTCTCACCACAGCCCCCTGGGTGCTCACCAAGTGCATGGCAGTGGTAGCAGCTCACTCAAGGCTCAAAGGATTCCAGTTGTTTCTGTAACTAGGCGATTGGCTCCTTACTGCCCCAATCAAGCATCGACTGATTCAAAACTATGTAAACAAACACAAATGACTTTTAAAAACAAGAAAATAGTGCCATATGTTCACAAGTAACTAGAAAGTAAGTCTTTTATTCCACAAAACATCAGTATGAAGCGCTTTTTGTTAAGCTAGATAGCAAAACTTCTTCAGATAAAAAACCTTGCTTAACTAATGTTGGAATATACATCATGTGACTACTTTGGTCATTAAAACACATTCATTAGCAAATCATTGAACTTAAACATACAGTACATTGTTTAAAAAAAAATATACTTATAAAGTGTTTAAAAAAACAATATACTTATAAAGTCAGAAACTAGAACCAAAACTAAAAAAAAGTCAGAAATGTAAGTGCTTGACATTCACAACAAAAGATCATTTTCTGTTTAGGATTATTTGATATTTAAATTCATACTAAAACTATGTGTGTAGAAAAAAATGTTTTTAAAAAAAATTTGTTTATGTGTGTATATATATATATATATATATATATATATATATATAGGGTTCCTATCACGTATTCAAACATTTACAATTTCAAACGAAATATGGTCGAGACCATATGTTCAAATTTGTAAATGTTCGAGCGTGTGAATGGAAATCTCCATAAGTGGAGGTTTCCATTCACTTCAATGTGGTGCGATCTCGGAGTTGGTATATTTAAGTAGCGGGGGGGGGCACAAAGGGGCTTCCCCCCTGCATACAACAACTTTTACATTTGTCCCTTGTGTTTTTATTTTTTTATAGGTAGTCGAAGTTCCATATCTTCTGACATATGTATTTGACCATATATCAGTCGAAGTTACGGCACTTTGACTATGTGATATAGACCCTATATATGTATATGAGCTTTTATCTTATTAGGGCTTTCAGTTTTAAAATGCTTGTGATAGAGCAGAACTCATTCAAGCCTGAGTACTGATAGGCATTTAGTTTAAGTTGCCATAACAGTTCTGCTCTTTCAAGTAATAAGGGCACTGGGTCCACCTCTTATGTCTGTATGGACGTCGTCAGTGACTTTAAACTTTAATTTGTGATCTGGAAAGTCACTGCAATGTTTGGCTAGTGCATTGTCAAGTTTTTTCTTTCCTATATTATAAATATGTTCCTAAACCCTCTCTTTAAACTTAAATGCTGGACACAATTGGCATGATGCTAGATAGACTATAGATTTAGAGTTACAGTTAAACCTTTGTTGTAACCAATAGGTCTTGTCTCTCACATTAAATCTACAATCTGTTTCAGTGTATGTACGTTGTTTACATGCTTCACACCTCAGCATCCCTGGGTTTCTAGTATTCTAGTAGGAATTGGTCTAATTGATTCAAGAATGTTTTTAAGATTCCTACCTTTCTTGAAAGTCACCATATGGTGGTCACCTAGTATACTTCCCATATCTTGTTCTGCTGTTAATAACACCCAGTTTTTCTTAAAAATGCTTATTAATTCACCTGAGTCATGACAAAATGTAAAACTCAAGGCATATGATGTAACATGTCTAGTTAGACTTATGTTACTTACTGGGTGGGTATTCCTCTGGTACTCTGAAAAACTATCTGTACCTACCTCACTAGATCCAGTATCATAAAATGTGATTGTAAATGCCCCGTTTCCTTTTATTGCAGACATCTAAGATCAGTTGAGATAGTAGTTGTGTTGGATATCCCATATGTGTGAACATAGACCTAAGGGTCTCACACTCCTCTTCAAAATGAGAATCCTTGGTCACCATCCTTGCTGCCCAGATGAATTGTCCTTTCACAACTGATTTCTTTTGGTGTTGAGGGTGTGAACTGGTGTAATGCAGGAAAGAGTTTGAGTATGTGCTCTTCCTGTATATCCAGGCCCTATATCTCTGCTTATGTAGGTCTTTTGTTAACTCATTGTCCAGGTAGGATATAGTAGTCTCCTGGAACATGCTGGTGAATTTAAAATAGTTAACCAAATTTGAGACTGTATTTTTATCCCCCTTTGATCAACATACAAATGTCATCCAGAAAGCATGTGTAAAAAGTCAACAGTGAATTGACACTAGTATTGTCCAAAATGTACTTATGTTCCCAATGGCCCATCTGCATGTTGCCGAAACTCACCCCACATGGTGAACCCATTGCTACCCCTGATTTTTGTAGGTAGTATTCATTATCAAATGTGATGAAGTTGTGTGTTGACTATTTCCAGCAGTTCTTCTAGCAGTCTGATTTCTGATTCTGGTGCTTTTCTAGATCTCTTTATTTCAAGTACCCACTCTATTCCTGTGTCATATGGGATTGATGTGTATAGGTTGCACACATCAATTGTAAGGAAATTACAGTCACCCCTAAAACTTAAATTGTTAATGTTTGATAGAAAACACCATGAGTCTTTGCATATTTGTGGTTCCTGTTCTACGTATCTTTTTAGTATTGAATCAATTACTTTTGCACAAGGGTATGTAATTGATTGCCTTGCATCCACTATGGCCCTCATAGGTGGATCTATTAAGCCTTTATGGATTTTTGATATGCCAAGTAAAATAGGTATTCTTGGGTATGGCATTGACATGTTGTATGTGTTGATGTCAATTAAGGCTTCAATAAAAGGTCATTAATGTATAACTTAATATGACTATGTGCTGTATTGATTTCATTCAAACTCACTTTACTATACACATCACTGTTCAAGACTCTGTACATCTTTTCTATATAATCAGTTAAGTTCATTAACACTATTCTGTCACCTTTATTGGGCTTCATTATATGAACTGGTAAAGTTTTTAGGTTATGAAGGGCTTCCCTTTCTTTTTTAGACAAGTTATCTTTACTTGTCTGTTTTGTTGTACTAAATTTTGCTCTAAAGTCCAGTTCACATAGGCGTTCAAATAACATTAGTGTTGGGTGGACTGGTGGGTTATATGTGCTAGTTACATACAGTTCCTTCCTTTCTTGATGTTCAATGTTACCAAATAATAGATTTATGCAGATACAGTTTAAAGTCCAACATTAACCTTGAAAGGTTTGTGGCATAGGCTGGAACAAATGTTAAGCCTTTTGCAAAGACATCAATAAGTAACTTGTCTACTTCAAAATCTGTGTAGTTAAAGATTTTGAAGTCCCCTGAAGCACTGGTGACAACTGAACAAACATTTCCATTTACCCCTTCTTTGGCCTGGCTCGTTACCTCTTCCTTTTGTTGTTTTTCCAAGTATTGTATGTTTTCTGGAAGTGCTGCCACTTCCTGTTGGATTTGTGGTCTTGGGGCTTGTGAAAATTTTCTTCATAGTTATTTTCCTGCCTCCCTTGAGCAGTAGTGCTTGCACTTTCTTGTTGGTTAATTTGTGAATTTATATTATTCTCCATATTTAATGTACACATGCTATGTTGGTTTCCACTGTAGTTCATCGCTGCATGACTTTCTAAATGCATTTCCTGGTTGAGTCTCTGTCTTTGGGGGTTTGGTTGACCTCCTCCAATAGGATTCCAAATTTGTGATGGGGACGGGTCTGGGTATGCGGTTCCCCTTGTATACTCATCTCTTTTAAGTTTTTTAATTTTAGTCTCTTTGTTTTTTTGTATCTGCTGGTTAATACTTGTGAAAGTCCGAGTATAGTCATATTGGAACTTATTAAAGTCTGTGTCTACTTTAATCAAGTTGTCTAACTCTGTAACTTTCTCTGATATCTGGTTAATGGAGAGTTGGTAGTGTTTTGTCATTACCCCAAGTAATTCTAAACCATGTCTATTAAATAACTGAATGAGTTCTTGATGAAACTCTGAATCAGGCAGTAAACCTGTTGGATATTGCCATGAACGTAGCCCCTTTGAGAATACATTCTCCTACATGCACTCATTAAAGTAGCACATTTCCAACTGCAATTTACATATTTTAAGCAGTTTAAAATCGAGCATTTTCAATACGTGTTCCAGCCGGTTGTCCCTGAATAGTGTTAAAATGTTCTGTTTAGTCCTGGTTGCTCGCTTAAGCAGGTATTCAAGTCAGGGACTCCAGTAAGCCCCGAGGAGTTATTTGATAGTAGAACACTGCTCTCTAGCCCCCGACGTCTGCTTTCATGCAATGGACTGCCGTGGTTCAGGGGCACACTGTTGCTAGCGCCAGGTGCTCTAATTAGAGCTGTAGTACCCAAAGTTGTTGCTGTAGTTGTAGTAAGTCTGTCAAGCACATTCTTAGGTCTCTGCACATTGTCCTGGGTTAAGGACTCAACCCGTGCTGTTAGGTCCTCCAATTTTTGATTCATCAAACTAATTAAAACCATTAGGTTACCCGCTTCTTCTTGCGGTTGATCCAGTAGTGAACTTTGTGAAGCGTATGAGCTCTCAGCTGTCATACTTCCAAAACTATGTAAACAAACACAAATGACTTTAAAAACAAGAAGAGAGAGCTGTACATTCACAAGTAACTAGAAACAAGTCTTTTACTCCACAAAACGTCAGTATGAAGCACTTTTCATTACGCTAGCTAGCAAAACTTCTTCAGATAAAAAAGCTTGCTTAACTAATGTTTAAATATACATCATGTGACTACTTTGGTCATTAAAACACATTCATTAGCAAGTTATTGAATTTAAACATACAGTAAATTGTTTTAAAAAAACAAGAGACTTATAAAGTCAGAAACTAGCACCAAAACTAAAAAAAGTCAAACATAAAAAAGTGCTTGACATTCTCAACAAAAGATCTTTTTCTCTTTCATTTGTGATCGACTGATTCAAGTCAGAGATTATCTGATGCACATCTCGAGCTTCTTAGGAATTTCTGTAAATTTAGCAAAATCAAAGCTAACTCCGGTGCAAAGCTGGAATTTATAGGAACCCAACTGCACATAGTGGCTTATCTTCCAACACGCAGAATATCTTCCTTGAGAAATCAGATACAAGACATGCTGTATCACACTTCTCTTCCTGTGAGGCTGGTATTACAGATACTGGGATCCGTGTCAGGAGCAATAATACTAGTCTCCCTGGCCAGGTTTTTTGTGAAGATACTCCATTAGACCTTAAGCAGTTCAGTGGTCATTTCATCATCGTCCTCTTTCTATGCCTATAGAAGTCACACCAGTCTGCAAACATCATGTTTTTTGGTGGATTCAGTACCAGGACCTGCTCGGGCAGGCCATTCCCCCCCCCCCCCAACAGCCACAGTGACCACAGACTCTTCCCAGCTGGGGTGGGAGGAGTATTACAACAGGAAGTTGGTCCAAGGCACATGGTCCCCATTCGAGATCAAGTTGCATATCAGCATCCTAGAGATGAGGGAAGTCCTATCGTTGAAAGCCTTTCAGGGTGACTTCCCTCTAGGGACCATTGCTATGCACACACAACATGTCAGTGATCTGGTACATCAGCAAGTAAGGAGGAACTCGTTCTTACCCATTATGTAGGGAGGCCATGGGGGTCTGGAATGGGTGATATTTTTAGACCACTTTCTAGTTGCAATGCACATTACCAGGGAAAAACAACATATTGGTGGACAGACTCAGCAGGTTCGTTTTGATTCCTCATGAGTGGTTCCTCAACCAATCAGTGGCAAACAGGATTTTTAGTAGTTGGGGCCAGCTTTGCTGCAACCTGTTTGCCTCTCCCCTCAACTAACAAGTGCAGCAAGTATGATCTCTGATCCCCCCTCAGGGGAGTCACCGAGGGGTGCTCTAGTACACAATTGGCCCTGGGTCTCTTCTATGCTTACCCTCCTCTAATCCCAAGATTTCTTCAGAAAGCGAGCAGATCAAAGCGCTTAGTCATCTTCATTGCCCCCTTTTGGCCTCAGCAGGTGTGGTTCTTCTTCCTG
The DNA here is from genome assembly GCF_019279795.1 of Protopterus annectens. Classification (NCBI taxonomy): domain Eukaryota; kingdom Metazoa; phylum Chordata; order Ceratodontiformes; family Protopteridae; genus Protopterus; species Protopterus annectens. The sequence continues at coordinate 364,946,657 of NC_056735.1, forward strand.
TGATCTCATCTCAAGTATCCTCCGTAGATTCTGGAGCCATATCAGGATCTCTCCTCTCACCCGTCAGAACTCTAGCACCCCAGTCTCCACGACCTCAAGCTAACTGTGTGTTTTCTCCAATTTCAAAGATTGTTGGACAGTCCAGGCTCGCTTTCCCAGTATGCCACATTGTTCTGGCCTCTCAGAGGTCTTCCTCTAAAAAGCTGTACAAAAGTAAGTGAAAATGATTTTCTATATGGGCTTGCAAAGAGAACATTGACCCTTTTACAGCTTCAGTTTCAGACATTTTACTTTTCCTTAGCCACCTCTTCAATCAAGGAGATAGCTTTTCCATGATTAAGCTCCAGCTAGTGGCAATATCTAATTTTCACTCAGCAAACAAAGATTTTTTCTTACTTTCTACTAAAGTATGTAAAATTGTCATGAAGGGAGTTTTCCTTCTCAGGCCACAAGTTAAAGAACCTTCTCCACCGTGAGACCTCACAGTAGTTTTTCAAGGTTTAACCAAAAATCTCTTGAGCCAGCAGGCACCTGTGATATGAAATATCTTTCCTGGAAAACTATTCTACTTTTAGCTATTACTTTGGTGAAGAGAATCTCTGAATACAGGCATTATCAGTGAACCCCCTTATGTTGTCTTTCACAAAGATAGGGTATCCCTTCAAACTAATCCTTCTTTCATGCCCAAGGTGTAGCCACTGACTTAAATCTTAACCAATCTGTTTAACTCCCTGTATTTGTTCCCAATTTTTTGAGCAAAGGTGAATATATACTACACCTTTTAGATGTATATTGACAGCTACGTTTTTATCAAAGTCTGCTCAGCTTTTTGTATCCTTCTGCTCTAACAGTTTGGGATAGGCAGTGTCACTTTAGCTAAATGGATTACTGACTGCATTTCATTGATTTACCATGCAAAAGGTGTAAGTTTGCGTCACCCACCTAAAGCCCATTCAACCAGGTTCATGTTGACTTCTGCTGTTTTTTTCCTCCAGATCTATTGACAATATTTGTGTGAAGCCACTTGGTCTACTATACATACTTCTGTTACCCATTACAAGCTGGACATTATTTGCAGAAGCAGAGCTGCTTTTGGTTCAGCAGTGCTCCGTCATATCCTTCCATGAAGGATGCCCAAGAGTTATGTAGCTGGGGACTCTGACCCAGTAGTGAGGAAGAATGGAAAGGACAGCATCAGATTTGTAAGTTATGTATTTACCATAACTTGGCATCTAAATTATTTTCTGAAGAATTTCTGTATTTAATTAAAGGGACAAAAGCACTTAATATTTATTGTTGCAGAGTTTCCTTGGCTGCCCATTTTGGTTGTTCATTTGTTGTTTTAATTTTTTTTTAATGCTGCTTTGCATTTTTTAAATACGCTTTCACAACTTACCTTTTTTCTTACTGAGAGTGGAGAGATGATGCTGCTGCTGCTGCCAATATTATCGTGAAGTTTGAAGTGCGAGTGGACTGGACAGACTTTTCCTGCACATGCCACAGACATATCCTTCCTAAAGATAACTGTTGTGAGGTGCAGAATTTTAGCTTTCTTCTCTCGTGTGCATGACTATGCCAAGACCCCAGGACATTGCGTTTCTTCTTCCTGTCCTTCCTCCAGGTTTCAGGTTTTCTCTAAACCCAGCAGTCTGGCTACAAATAGCCTCAAACAAGTGGATGTTAAGTAATTCAGTGAGGATACAGTAGGCAGTGGACAGAAAACTTCCTCCCTTCAGGGAAATCCCCTGCACCCGCCAGACCAAACACCTCTGTTCTCTGTGGTACTCCTTCACAAGTTATAAGCAGGGTTATAGAACTAGCTTTTGCACCACAAAAAGGATTGGATTTTACAGCAGAATATTTTTTATACTCAAAAGTCAGCTGTCATGCAGACTAGTGTTAGATTCATCAAACCTAAATGCAGTTTTGAAAGTACCCAAGTTCAAAATACTCATCCTGCAGACCATCCTACTGCTTCTTTCAGACCACTATTTTATGGTGATTTTACATATGAAGGATGCTTACCACATTCCAGTTGTTCCCAACTTCGTAATAAATGTCAAAGAAATGTTGGCAGTTCGGACCTTAAATATTCTTCACCACTTATGATCTCCAGGGCCCCTTTTATTGGTCAAAGACAACACCATAGTCATGTGCTACCTTAACATAAATGTCAAAGAAATGGCAGTGATTCAGACCTTAAATGTTCTTCACCACTTATGGTCTCCAGGTCCCCTTTTATTGCTCACAGACAGACACCACAGTCATGTGGTACTTGAACAAAAAAGGGGATGCAAAGTCATACCCAGTTGGCAGTAATGGCCTGTGAGCTAGCTTTGCAGCATTCTGTGATGCCTTAGGCTGCATACATCCCATCAGAGCAAAACATAGTAGCAGACAGGCAAAGCAGATCTTGGGTGGACCCTCACAAGTGGAAACTCAGGACAGAGGTGTGTCTAGATTTTTGTCCAGATGTGGGGAAGGCTTCAGATAGTGCTGCTCACATCCTTTCAAAACAGACAGAAGAATTTTGTTTTGAAACATCCTTGTAATCATGCTTAGAGGAGAGAAACGTTCTCATGCTGTTGGACAGAAATGTTCCTTTATGTATTTCTAGCAAATCCACAATACCCAAAGTACTTCTGAAGAGTTAAAGAATTACCAAAGATCATTGTGGTGACCCCCTTTTGGCCCAGGCAAAGTTGGTTCTCCTTTTTAATGGAATTGGCCTAGGGCAATTACCACAAGCTTCCTCACTCTCTGGATCTGCTTGTGCAGTGTCAGTGGCCACTGATGCACCCCCAGCTTACAGCAGTTATTACTGACAGCCTGCATGGTTCTGTCTTGATACATTTTAGGCACTTGTTCCATGAGGACGTGTATCAGATATTGAAGGAATCAAGAAAACCTGCAACTGTAAAATCTTGTGTTTACAAGAGGAAGAGGTTTTCTAGGTGGCACCTAACCAATGTCAGAGGGCCTGGTATGGTGTCTACCCTTCTGGTTTTTAAATATTTGTGAGAGCTACTCAGCAATGGCTTATCTTGTGCATTTATCACGGTGCATCTTGCAGTCATCTCAGCATGTCCTGCCCATGGGATCCCCCTTTCTCTATGGTCTAAGTTTATGAAAGGAGTCTTGCTCTTGAGACCACTTTGAAAGCAAATTTTTCCTTTCTGGGATCTCAGCTTTGTTCTTTAAAACATGACCACCTGAACTTTTTTACCTGCCTTTCAGGCTGATTTGAAGTTCATCATTTGGAAAACTCTCTTGCTTATTGCACTGACATCTGCAAGGTGAGTCTGTGAGCTGCAGGCTCTCATGGTGGGCCAACATTGTGATTTTCCAAAAGGACAGGGTTGTTTTATACACTAAGCATTTTTTCATGCCAAAAGTAGTCTGAATTCACCCTGAATCAAGCCATCAATCTCCATTTTTTTATCCAGAGTATAAAACAAGAGAGAGAAGATTCTGCATACCTGGGATGCGCACAGGCAACTCAAGTACTACCTGGAGAGAACTAAGCCCTTCAGGAAAGCTGAACAGCTGTTTATTTCCTGTTCTGGAGCCAAGAAAGGTGAACCTTTCTCTAAGCAAATGATTTTTGTAGTTTGTCCTTTGTTACTTTGTTTTTGTTACTCCCACCATACTAAATCTAGTCTGAGCAAGCTTTAGGCACATTCCACCAGAGCCTTATCCTCTTCAGTGGCATATTAGAAAGGAGTGGACTTAGAGTATTCTAGAGGCAGCAACTTGTTCCTTTTCATACCTTTATGAAGCACTACAAGCTGGATTATTTCTCAAGTTCCCAAGCAGACTTTGTGAGGACCATTCACCAGGGGCTCCTGGATCCTTATCCTTCCTCATTCCATGTAGGCTAAGCTTTAGGACTCTAGCAATATGCCTCTTAGGCAGTGTGAATGATGAACATAGTATAGTTACTCAAGTCCTACTTGCCTGTAACAGATTTTCAAATTTCACTCTGCCTCAGTGGCAGCACCAATGTACCACCCCTTTATTATATATATATATATATATATATGTATATATATATATATATATATATATATATATATATATATATATATATATATATATACAATTTGATGATATCCTTCCTTCTGGTGTTTGGCTTTGGTTATTTGTGTTTGGGTTTGTGAGCTGCAAATTGGTTGGTTTCAGGCAATTCTTGCTTTTGGTCCTTCTTGGTTCTTCCTACTTAATAGTCTGAATAACATGGCTTTCTTTGACAGGGGTTAGGTTTCTCCTGATGGGAGGGGCTTAGCCAATCCCATGTTACGGGAAGTCAGAGGGGATTCTCAGCTCTGGAAAGCTGCCACTGTTGGTTTGTTTAGGCACAGAGCCCATATGCCACAGTGGCAGTGTGAAATTTGAACATCTGTTGTTACAGGTAAGTAGGGCTTGTGAAGTTATACTTTTCTTTTTCCACTAAAATTAGCGATTGTTTCATGTAATGTAAATCCATCAGGCACTTCAGGTAAAATTTTTTCAAAGGTATGAGAAGTACCCTTTTCACTTTAGCCTTTTATTTTTGCACTCATTCCTTTGAATAAATAGTAGTCTCAGGGCCTTTTCATATCATACCTTTCTGATTGCATTAGCAGGGGCATCCACCTTATTTTCTTAATAGCAAACCATTGTCCTGCTGTTCTTCTAAAAAAAAAACAAAATCCCCAAAACAAAGAACACAAGCTCTGGAAAGTGGGGGGTTGTGGGAATATTTCTTTAGTGAAAGAAACAAGTGAGCTACATTGATGTGACCAATCAACCCTTCTGTGAACTGGAGGTATAAGTTCCAGTGAAACCCAGGTACAACAGCAGCCATGGACTCTGCCATGTTTCAGTTATCCAATTTACTACACCACAGCTGGGCACAATTTTCTAAACAGCCGCAAAACAGAACTATAGTATCTAGTCATTTGCTGGAAGGCATATACCACAGCTAAGTTGATGCATCAATTTTCCGATAGGCTATTTTTTTTCTTCTTCACAGAGTCATGGGGATCATGATCCTGGAGTTTGTCTCAAACATCAAGGGGTGCAAGACTTTGAAACCTGTTCTGGACAGTATGCAGGTCTGTTGCTGAATTCCAAATTATGGCAGACCTGATGACAATATGGAGAGCAACATTTTATTCTACTGTGTTTTTAGGAGCTGTGAGGAAACCAGAACACCTGGAGAAAATGTGGCAGATGCAGGGAGGGCTTGCAGACTCTGAACAGATGCCATCCCAGTTGATGCTGAACCTCTTGTTGAGTGCTCTTGTTGCATTCACATGTAGTCCATGCAGATCCATAGTGAACCTTTCACACTAAGGCTCCCCCATCATTTTGATATTTCTACCCCCCCCTGACATTCACAGTCGCTTGTTTTATAAGGTACAGGAGCAACACAAGGATATATGGGGATGGATCTTTGCTTATCTTGTTCTAACAGGGCTGAAACAGGGAGGGGAGAACTCCTTTAGTCAGATGAGGTCCTTACCAGCTGTGACTGTTCCTTAGCCTCTTTACCAGCTCATAGCCCCCCCATCACTCACCTCCAAAATGTTGTGTCTGCATTCCCTCTTCTCGTGAATAATGCCTGCTTGTCACCTTGGACAGGAAATGTGCCTGCTTGCACATATCTATTCACAGAGTGCAAAGGCAGTTCCTCAGGTTTTCTGAGGAGGTTACTACTTTCAGTTTGGTTTCTTGCCCTTTGACTTCACTACTTCTCCTAGCATTGGGACTTGAAGAACTTTATGCGTCTCAATTATTATTGCCTTATCCAGATGAATTCCTTTTGGAACATCTGGAGGCTGTAAAAATCACTTATCTTGGAGTCTCCAGAAGTTCTCTTTTCTGCCATGCCAAGACTTTCCTGGGAGAAATCTTGGATACATCAGTCTACATAAAAATCATCTCTCTTAGGATGTTTACTTACAAATTAGTTGTACAGATTTTTCAGAAGTCTGACTTGACAACAAACACCTTTTCAAAACCCTGAAGTGCGTATCATTATCTGGCATAATGGTTGCACATGCAAAGCAGCTCAAAAAGATGTTAGCTGGGTTAGTGGACTGGTGTGACGATTCTCTTCAAATGTTGCCCAGGCCAAAGGTACATACATTTTAAAGAAAAGTAATATAGAGCAAAATATCCAAGTAATGTCAGTGAAAAGTTGCCTTTAGTACTAATACTGTAATAAAAGTAAATACTAGTTCTAAATTTTAAACATTCAAATTAAGCAGCAGGGTGTATTCATAATATGCAGTGGCTAACAGAATAGGGATTAAGCAGAGTTCCTACAAGACTGACATTCATGAACCTCTTATGAAATCAAATTTCATAAGCTGTTGCAGTTGTGGTATTTCTAATTAATGAGGGCAAATGTAACTAGGGCAACCTTTGAGGAGGTCTGTTTATCTATGGCCAGGGAAAAGCATTAGCCGTATAAGAGTGAGAATTCCTTGGTCTTGTGACCTTAGTTGGTAATTGCAGGATTTTCCAGCCATTTTCAAAGCAAGGGATTGCCATTATTCTAAACATAGGAGTTATGATATCAGAGAAGTTGAGACTAGTTCAGAGTAAGTGGACCTTTCCATAGCATTAAGCAGTGATGTATTTATGCTGTTCTGACAGAGCAAATTACTCTCTGTAGTCCTTGTTTAGCACAGTCTGCACTGAACTGGTATCATGGTGTGAATTAAGGGCTGCCACAAGAAGGAATAATTATCAATATGTTTGTACCCAGCACCTTATTTGTATCAAATAGGTCAGGTAATTTATATCAATATGGTAGTTACTTAAGAACTTTATTAACACAGAATTCTGTGCGAAGTTTGAGTCTAGCCATACATCAGGTTTTACAGCTGTTCAGTTTGGGAACTTGGGAAGATCAGGTGATAGCTGTCACAAGCAGTGGAGTAACCTCAAGCATTTATGCTGTGCCAATTCACTACTGGCTTCTGGATATCCAACTAGTTCGAGGTTGAAGTCTTTCTGAAGATCTCTTTGGACTGCATGTAAGGATTTGTCTAAGCTAAGTAGAGTATGGACTGTGTGCAGGGTGACCTGGATCGTAGGTAAGTTCTAAAGTAAGGTCATTAACAAGTGTGAATAATGTGCGTCAGGTGGCAGAGCCTTGTGGAATTTCCACATGGAATTAACATATTTCTGATTTGGAATGGGCAGGAAGAACTTGAAAAGTACTGTCCTTTAGGTGATTCTTGAACCATTTAATCCGGCCCTTCCCAATGCCTAATTGCATCAGTTTAGAAACCAGGAGAGCATTATCTACTGATTCAAGGGCTGTTTTCATCTCTGTGAGGGCAGCACCTATTAATAAACCTTACCATTTGTTGGAGAATATGACATCTTTGACTTCATAGATGGTAGTTAGGAGTTTAGACCCTTTTCTAAGCTCACGTTGAGAATTTGGGTGACAAGATTCAGAGGTACATTAGATGTTTCTAGGACCAGCAGTGCCATCCCCTAGAGAAGAGGAGCCACATGTTCTTTTCAGTCTGAAAGGAACTCTGCTGGTGGATGACTTAGGTTACTAATGATCCAGGACTTCCATTCATGATGTCTTGTTCATCTCAAGAACTGACTGCAGATACTGGAGGTATAACCAATATCATATAGGCCCTGTCAGAGTAGAGTACTTGACTGGTAGAAGAAAAGGCAAAGGAGATGATGGCAATGCTTTATGATATCAAGCTTTTCCACTTAAGTCCTGCATCTGAGAGTTCTCAAGCTCATGATAGATAATACTGCTGTTATATGTTACATCAACAATATGGAAAGATACCAGCTTTTATTTTCTCTGCAGACTTGCCATGAATGTGAAAAGCCTGACCATATGAAGCATCTATATCACGTTATCGAAATTTTACTACATCGAATCACTAAAGGTCGGCCTCTAGTGATCGATGTAGTAAAACATCAAATAACATTAAAAAAAAAACAAAAATAAAAACTAACTAGCATAGGCAGAGAACCCCCCCCCCCACCACTTAAATATTCCAACTCTGAGACCGCACTACAGTGAGGTAAATGGAAATCTCCCCCTACGGAGATTTCCGTTTACCTGCATGATGTTCTGCACTTTCGATATTGTCGGCTTTCGACATCGTGAAGTAGACCCATGTTTGAACATACACTTCCTCCCAGTGAATATCCCCATCGAGTATAGTATACAGGCAGACCACCTAACCAGTTGTATAAGCACTCAGCAGAAATGGACGTTAGATAAGGAAGTGATCATAGAGATTTTTGAAGTAATGGAGTGCCGCAGCAATAAGTCACTAGCTGCCAGCTTTCTGCTCCCTCTATTCCTGCCTAGAAATGTGATTGAGTAGTGCAGCTGTGATCCAATAGTTCTAGGAACTTCTGGTCTTTCCTCTCTATGCATTTCAAGGTGACTAGTAAAAAACGAGAGAGAGAGGGAAAGGAAGTACCATATGTTCTTCATGTTTCACTGTTGCAGTCATTACATTTGGGTAATCTGCTGGCAGGTTGCCCTGAATTCCAAACTCTTGGGTCCTGCTTCGGTTACTGTCTCCTCTTCGATGACGTCAGGTCGCCAGGGGTATAAAGCATGCAGCCGATGCCATTTTCTTTAGTCTTTCTTGCCGCGCGGTGCCCGAAGCAGAAGCATTTCGCAAGTGCCAGTTGGCTGACTCCTGAAATATTCGAGTTTGAGTTTCAGAACCAAAGTCTTCACTAAAGCTAAGTATCCCGTTGGGGAAACTTTTTTCTTGCTCCATACCGATGTCAGAAAAAGTTAATAATTGTATTACTTGTGGGAAGCAAATACCTCATAAGGATTTCCATTTATACTGTATTCCTTGCCTAGACCCTAATCACAATGTGCCTGGCTGTCGGTTTTGTGATAGATTTAAACAATGCACTATTATGCGTCGGTATATTTTTGCCTCAAAGTATTTTGGAAACAGATTTAACTACCCAGAGATGTCGTCGGATAGCAATCTGACTACCGGAGTACATAAAAAATGCAAAGAAAAGGACAGAGAGAGACAGTCGAGGTCCAAACCTGACGACAAAGCTTCTCTTAAGCCAGTCGCTGGTACTCAGTGAGGTGCTTTCACAGCCCCTGATACCCGCTACTTTCGAGACGCAGGCCCCTACCCACACCCATGTGGAGTCTGGCATGCCGCGAGATACTCAAAGCATTGGACCCACGGATGGGTCCGGAGCCGCTGAGTAGGCACCGGCTTCTGAGGGGGTTTTCAGGTCTCAACATTTGTATATCAAACTGATGACAGCTGCAAAACCAAAGACAAAAGCAACTTCTAAAACTAAAAAAATGACGCATGAGCCATATGCACAGGCCTCTATGCCTAAAAAACTAATTATCAAAATGGCTGAAGACCTTATTACCTTGATCAGGGGGTCCCATCCCCCTCCAGATAAGAGGCCTAGGCAAGACACTGATTATGACTCTTCAGATCAGGTTTCTTCTGATTCCTCTTCTGATCAGGAATCATCTATACCTCCCTATGAGGATTCTGATGTAGAGGAGTCTATACCATCTGCATCACCTCCTGAGGATTATTCATTTGGAGAAACCTTGCATACTTTGAGGGAGCATTTTCACTGAGAGAGTCAAGATTTCTCAGAATCAAAAAAGAGGCTTAGGGATTTCCTCCTTCTCCCTCAGCACAGGCCTTTAGCCATTCCCCCTGTTTTAGACATTGTGGATGATGTGTTTTCGCAGTCAAGCTTGACCCCTGACTCCTTACCTCTGGCTCCCAGCATGCCTGACTGATATTACAGGGTCCCTGACTCTCATACATTTTATTTAGAAACCCTGCTGCTGATCCTGAAACTATTTCACATGGTCCAAAGGGAGTTAAGGCCTCAACAGCAAAAAATCCTACCCCCTCTGACAGAGATTCAAGGGCACTGGACAGATGGAGAAAAAAGGTTTATACATCTGCAACCGTGGCAATTAGGGCCTTAAACTGTCAATTTCATATGCTCAAGTATCAACAACGTTATGGGATTACTGAAAGAAAATGATGTTAATTTCTGAATGTGCAGAAAATAAAGAATTGCAGGAATTATTGCATGCAGCTGAATAGGTTGGAAAGCATACTTTGCAATGTGGTTTTGACTCCTTAGAGGCCTCCTGCAGGGCCGCAGTTACTGGATCTGTGATTGGGAGGCATGCCTGGCTAGAGGAACAAAATTTGTTAAAGCTAAATTGATAGATGCTCCTTTACAGCATGATACTCTGTTTGGTATTAGGGCAGAAGAGGTTTTAAAGAAAATGGAAGACAAAGCTAAGTCTATGCAAACTGTAAAATACTTCTTACAAGTGCAGCCACCAAGATTCAGTAGACACTGGCCTACAAAAAAATTGGTCCTTTCCTGTGTCAGACAGAGCTCAAAGGGGCAAATCCAGACGCCCTAAGGGTTCCAGATACCAGGTACAAGATTCATGCAGGTCAAAGCAATGGGGCGCTTCTACCTCCAAATCTGGAGGAGATAAAGCACAAACCTACAGAAAACAGTCCCAATGACTTCCCTCTGCCTACACCAAGCACTTATCTGTTGGCAGCACCCTTAGGGGGAAAATTAGCACTTTTTGCTAAAAATTGGCAGTTAATAACCCAGGACAAGTGGGTGCTAAACATAGTATCACAGGGATACAGATTCCATTTCCATACTCTGCCAATGGCAAACGGTTGGCCAGATCTGCCAAAAAATCAATGGCCGGAGGCACAGAAACGGGTTACGTCCCTCATGGATATGGGGGCCATTCAGCCAGTACCAGAACAGGAAAAAGGACAAGGATTTTACTCAACTGTTCTTGGTACCCAGAAAGGGCGGCCACGGTGGTGCAGTGGTTAACATTGCCGCCTCACAGCAAGAGGTTCTCCGGTTCGATCCCTGGCTGGGGTGCCTTCTGTGCGGAGTCTGCATGTCCTCCCTGTGGTCGCGTGGGTTTTCTCCGGGTGCTCCGGTTTCCTCCCACATCCCAAAGACATGCTGCAGGTGGATTGGACACTCTAAATTGGCCCTAGGTGTGCGTGTGAGTGTGCCTTCTGTGGAAGGTTGGGCGCCGGGCTGGCAACTCGACACCGTAAAACTCCACTGCCATTCAATGTGCAGACAAGATGATCCGCTGTGGTGACCCCTGACCGGGAAAAAGCCGAAAGAAGAAGAAGAAGAAGTTCTTGGTACCCAGAAAGGACAAGGCCTGGTGGCCAGTACTGGATTACTGTCCCAGCAAAACAATCAGATCCTGCACAATCAACTCCAGACACTGAACCTGGCAGCATGGCTGATAATGTAGTTATACAAACAACACCTCTTAGTAAAGCTGTGATGGATGTCATTTTGGAAGCCAGAAGGCCTAGAACTAGAAAGTCTTATGCTGATAAATGGAAGAGATTCTGTGCTTGGAATCAAGCACAAGGAACTGATACAGCAGAACCAAATATTCCTCAGATATTACAATACTTGATTGTGATGCTTGACAAAGACCTTTCTTTCTCGTCAATTAAAATCCATGTCTCTGCCATTTCGACTCATTACAATAGAGTCACCAATCTTTTCTCATCCTTTACTAAAGCAGTATCTTAGAGGAGCCAAAAATGTAAGGCCTCCTAGAAGATCACCAATACCTGCATGGGACCTCAGTTATGTGTTGGAAAAGCTCACCCTGCCTCCATTTGAACCAGCTGCTACCGCTGATATAAAGTTCTTATCATGGAAAACAGCTCTGCTACTAGCAATTACTTCAGCAAGAAGAGTTTCAGAGATACAGGCCCTCATGGCTGTAGAGCCTTTTATCATATTTTACCCAGACAGGGTGTCTCTGAGGACAGATCCTACATTTATGCCTAAGGTTGTTTCCAGTGTGGCTCTTAATCAAACTATTCATCTGCCAACCTTTTATCCAAATCCGCAGAACAAGGGGGAGAGAATTCTGCATTCCTTGGATGTACACAGACAGCTAAGATTCATCTTGAGCAGGACTAAAGCTCTAAGAAAAACTGAGCAATTACTAGTGACATATGCTGCAGGATCAGAGAGAAAGGCTATTTCAAAGCAGACAATCTCAAAGTGGATAAGCCACTGCATCCATTTCTGATACTTACACCATGGTAAACCTGTGCCCAAGGGCATTAGGTCTCATTCCACCAGAGCTGCAGCTACTTCAGCAGCCTTTCTCAGAGGAGTACCAACCAAAGACATTCTAGAGGCTGCTACTTGGAGTTCTGTTCACACCTTTACAAAGCATTGTCATTTGCCTCTCTACTCTAAGTCCAGGGCAGATTTTCCCACGGCAGTTCTGCGGGGCCTTACAGCCGCACCTAATGCTGTTTAGCGCCATCCTCCCAACCATAGCTTTGGGATTCTACCCAAATGTAATGACTGCAACAGTGAAACACGAAGAACATAGTACAGTTGTGTACACTTACCATAAATGTAGATGTTCGAGTGTATTCACTGTTGCAGTCCAGGTTACCCTCCTGCCATGGTCGTCATGGAAGAGGAGATAGCAACTGACGCAGGACCCAAGACTTTGGAATTTAGGCCGACTGAGGGCAACCTGCCAGCAGATTACCCAAATGTAATGACTGCAACAGTGAATACACTCGAACATCTACATTTATGGTAAGTGTACATAACTGTACTTTTCACAGCTCTGCATTGGTCAAGGAGACTGGTTCACCCAGCTGATCCATGTGTCTGAGGTTGAGCCTTTCTCTCATTTCCTTGAAGTATTCTGACATAGGACAGAGAGACTCCACTTCACCACAGTATTTTTTTTTTTTTTTGGTACCATTTTATACAAAATTTGTACTGGCCTGGTCCCTATGCCCCCATATCCCATGCCAGGACTGTCAGCCACCCCCCCTGGACTTACTGTGGTATTGTTGGGACTGGTTCTGGATCCTAAGGGCATCTTGGAGTCTCAGCCACATTTGCTTCTGGCTGGGGAATTATTTATATGCCCTACCCACTACTTTTTTTCCACTACCTCTTTCAGCTGCATCTGAGGACAACTCCCCTTCATGGACCACTCCTCCCTTTAAGGGAGCATCATAAATGAACTCCCTATGCTTCCCTCTCTGTCAGTCGACCAGGCTGCTAATCGAACCCAGGTCGGCTGGGCCATAGTGAGAGCTTTATCCCTCTATGCCATTGGAGCTGCTCTTAGCTTCAATTACTTTTGTCTCAAAACTTGGAAGATTTCAGTTCATCCCTTCATAAGCATTTGTTCTGTCTCCAACTGTTATGCAGTCTGCAAAAAGCCAGAAGACCCAACACTTGGAAGTATTACTTGGGAAGTAAAAACATTTTCTGTTGGTACAGCAGCCATAATTTAGATTCACTATTCCCAGCAGTACTCAAAATTACTACCATTTATATCCCCTTGACAAAAGGCTGGACTCTTCTGTCATAGTCCATCTAGCTGCTGTTTTCTGAGTGCTGGTCACAGGATTCCTGATTTGCACAAATGAACTTTATAATTAAGCAGTTAACTTTTACCTTGTTTTTAAGTAAGCCAGCCTTGTGACTGTCCTGGATGACAGTCTTATTGGTGGCCTTTAACTCTTCAAGGAGAATGAGAGATTGTGTTTGATGTATAAAATCTGATGTACAGTATTCCACAAGAGCAATGTATATTTTAATTACCAGTCTTCCTTCCTTACCAGAGATAGTGTCAGAATTTATCCCTAAACCAGTCTGCCCAGCTACCAGAGTTCCACTGACGCAATTTAAACCTCTTTATTGCAGGTGTCATATTATGTCAGCACCTGATGATTGCATAGCATCTGGTAACAAAACATGTAGGCTACGTATTCTGGAGTAGGTTCACTTACAGGCTCTCTAAACCCAGTGGAGTGGCTTGTTCTCCCTGGGACCAACAAGTAAAAAGAAAAGAATAAGTCTTTTTGGTCAAAGTAATCCACTATTGTATTCCTCTAGGTATTTTGCAGGCAGACAACTAACCAGAGTAGAATGCACATGTTCTGACAATCAAGTAATAAAAAACCCAAAGCAGTCGTCCTTTGAGTTTTTAAGTTGTCAGGTTTATTCAAAGTAATGAGCGCTTTCCTCTATCAGACTGCTTCAGACACAATGTTTATATTTGCAAAATATCTACAAGGAATACAACGGGCGGCCATGGTGGTGCAGTGGTTAGCATTGCCGCCTCACAGCAAGAGGTTCTCCGGTTCGATCCTCGGCTGGGGTGCCTTCTGTGCGGAGTCTGCATGTCCTCCCTGTGGTCGCGTGGGTTTCCTCCGGGTGCTCCGGTTTCCTCCCACATCCCAAAGACATGCTGCAGGTGGATTGGACACTCTAAATTGGCCCTAGGTGTGCGTGTGAGTGTGCCTTCTGTGGAAGGTTGGGCGCCAGGCTGGCAACTCGACACCGTAAAACTCCACTGCCATTCAATGTGCGGACAAGGTGATCCGCTGTGGCGACCCCTAACCGGGAAAAAGCCGAAAGAAGAAGAAGAAGATCTACAAGGAATACAACAGTGGGATAACTGGTAACATCTTACTTTTCATGTTTTTTTTGTTTGTTTTAATTTTTTAAAATTGGAAAAAGGTGCAATTTTAAATGAAAACAGACATTCATACTCTGAGTAGTTCAGGGGCAAGTTTTTTAATAAAAAGTTTTGTTAAAGATAATCCAAATATATGTACATAACCAGATAAAAAGAATAAAAACAATTCTAAATCCAATATCAGTAGCCTTTACAACATAAGTAAAACCTGGAGCTGTCAATATAGGTAGAGCAGCTTTTTAAACAAAGTGATGTGCCAACAACACCATAAATATTCTTAATTTTCCTGTTTAGTACTCCAGATAACACAAAGAACCAATAAAATGACGATGTAGTTAAAGCATTAAAGTTAGGTATAACATTGTATGTGCTTCCTTCTAGTCACCAAACTTTTTTCTAAATTCCTACAACAGCTTATAGCTTTTATGTAGCTGAAGAGAATTTTGGTGATGTTATTTCTTCTGATGAAGTCCATTGTGCTAGGGTGCGTGGCATAAAGTGATAAGAGCTGTCTGTGACCCAGGCAAACCCAAGTTGATATCGTGGCTAAGGTGACAGAGCCAAGCATGGGTTAAAAGTGAGTGACTAGCCCTGGCTCACTTACCCTGGACAGAAGGAATGATGGTAAAGCTGGTTGCTTCATTACATGGAAGTAGAGGCTTATAGGCAATAAAGTTGCTCATAACTAGGGAAGGGGGCTTGGTTTACTTAGCCAGTGGCAGTAACTATTAGCAGTCTATTAGTGGAAATACATGTATGGAGATGTCATAGTAGGCTCTAGCAGTGGTACAAACACGCATTTTAGCCATTAGCAAGCTGGTTTGTTCCTTACTATACTCACCATCATTGCTCATATTACTGTATGCAAGTGAGAAAAAAATCTGCTTGGATGCCTGGATAACAGTCACTCTTTGCTTGTGTGGTAGAGACTCTCCAGTTAATGGAAAATTGTGAGTTCATGACTGATTTAAGTTTACTTTTTTGCACTTGCATTGTTTCAGGGATAGTTAACAAAACTGTACTGCATTTATTTGTTTCATTGAATATTAATTGAATATTGTGGTCTCTGTCTGCATGCAGTTTATTTACCACCCTCCCTTGCCAGTGTTGTTGTACTCTTAAATTTGGTGACTTTGGAATTGTCTGCCCCTGCCGTAAATTTGTTTTCGGACACTCCTCCTGGATCCATCTCATTTGCTGCTTACTTAGCTGAGTACAGTGAGGTCATATGGGAAGGACTACTCCCTACTCCCTTGCTTCTTTGATTTCAGGCACTCCTACCAGTCCCATCTCATCAGCTCCATCTAATGTGCACAGAGAGAGCAATTGGGAAGGACAACCCATGTAGTCTCTTAGTATTGTTGTGTTTCCTCCCTCTCCACTTGACCAAAAAAAATTTTTTTTCACTTTATTCAGCTGCTCTTACTGTAACTGTGTTCTCCCTACTTTATTACCTTATTTTGCTGTTCTGTGTCCTCTTAAGTGTTCAAGCACTCTTATTCTGCATTTATTACTGCTTGCTTGTTAGTAGCCTGATTAGATTTATCTACTATTCTAAGCATCATAGTTTTGGTTTTAGCACTCGTGCTTCAGGACAGTTATTTTACATTTAAGGCTTTTGTGGTCTACACTCTTGTGGACAAACCCTTATTAAAAAAAGCGCTCTCCTGAAGTCTGCCAAGTATTCAGAACACTATGTCTGGACAATTCCCACCAGTTTCTCCTGCCAGCCTGGTTGACATGGGCATACTGAGACAGTGTAGCAAGTGCCTCATGTTCACGGACAGTCCTGTTCTCATACCACATAATTCTTCTACTCGTGAAAAATGCATCTATATCAGTAACTTGGAATCCATGCTCTCTCACACCACAGTCAGGACTCCAGACAAAGAGGAGATTGCCAGCACAAACATCACACCACCCACATCACATAGCCAAGCACAACACACACACACACACACCTATGCAGGGGTCCTCAATAAAAACTTATCTAAACAACAGAGACCCCCAAAACACACTCACCATACAATAAACACATCACACACAGTAGACAATACAACAGTGTCTCACAAACGCAGGCCATTAGGCATAACAATAAACCAACCCAGCCCATAAGGCATAGCAATAAACCAAATGTACTAGTCATTGGTGACACAATAGTGATGCACACTGATGTCCCTCTCACCAATATTTACAAGAAGAAGGTCATGGTCAGTTATCTGTCAGGTGCCAGAATCTGCCACATCATGCATGCACTTAAGTCTCTTCACAACAGATAGAAGTATCTCTCTGTCATTGTCCATTATTTATTTTATTTATTTATCATTTGTTTACCTGGGAAGTCCAACTTGGAACGAAGCCAATTTTCAGCAGAGGCCCGACGAGAAATGCTATAGGTGCATGTCTTTCAAATGTGGGAGGAAACTGGAGCACCCAGAGGAAACCCACATGAACACAGGGAGGACATGCATACTCTGCACAGAAGGCACTCCTGCCGAAAATTGAACCAGAGAACCTATTCCTGTGAGGTGACAATGCTACTGCTGCACCATTGTGCCATCCATGTTGGTGTAAATGACTCAAGAAGTACCACCCGGGACTTATATGAAGAGAGACATGATTGACCTCTCAGTGTGTGTGTCTCAGGCAAGTATGACCCTGGCATCAGCATCCTACCTTCATCAAGATTGATACCACAACACCAACAAAAAATAATTGACTTCAACAATTGTCTTAGTTTCTGGTGTCTTTCCAAGGGGATCCAGTATCTGTCTGCCTTTGATGACATGGTTGACAGGCCTCAATGCTTTGCCAGAGATGGCCTCCACCTGTCACCCCTGGGGTTTCAGATCATGGCTAAGACTATTGCCTCCCCATTGTGCCTTTTTTAGGCTATGTCCCAAAGACAAATCTTCCACCATAAAAGATATGTCAAAAAGCAAATTCAAGGTCATGCTGCTTAACGCTTGATGCCTTAACCTGAAAATGCACTCACTGGAGGCTTTCCTCGCACTGGAAAATGCCAATGTCTGTGCGTTCACAGAAACTTGGTTCAGGGCTGTGGACAGCGCCCCTGCCTTACCAGGCTATACCTCATTCCACACTTTCCTACTGCAAAATGAGGTCAGAAAGACTAAGGATGGTGGAGTCTCTATCTTCATTAAGGACAGGCACACCTCCAGACTGGTTTGCCAGCATGATGCACTGGAATTATTCCAGGTGCAACTGACAGTTGGCAAGACACCCATCCAAATTATAGCCAGCTATAAACCCCCCCATCCATGAGTCAGGACACCCACTCCTCCTATCTGGACCTACTTGACTCCATCAAGGTACACCCTAACACCCTGATCCTTGGTGGCTTCAACTACCCCACCATAGACTGGGTGAACTATTCCTGCACTAATGCACTCACCCAATGATTCATTGACTTCATCAATTCTAACTCAGTAGACCAGCTCATCTCATCCCCCATAAGGGGAGATAACATTTTGTAATTGGTTCTCACCAACATGGGTGACCGCTCCACCACTCCCATAGTATGCTCTTCCCTGGCGAGATCAGATCATCAGTCTGTCTCATTGAAAGTTTCTATCCCACCCAATCCCCCCAACTGCAACCACACGAAAAAACTTCTCAAAAGCTGACTACAACCTCCTAAGGGAGGGTACCAGTAGCTTCACACCACTGCCCCCCTCAAAGGATGCAGACAGCTATGCTGAACAGTGTGCCAATGCAGTATACAAGCACCTGTACAACTGCATGGACTCAGCCGTACCCAACAGAACTAAAACCTGCTCCTCAAGGAAACACAAACCTGTCTGGTGCACATCTTCTATCAACAGCCTTTACAAAAAATGAAGAAACGGTTGTCCAGGAGTAAAAAGGAACAAAATCCAAATTGGAAAAACTCCTTCCTCAGCCACAACAAGCAAATTAGATCACTAGTGAAAATCTCCAAAGCCAATTATGAATTGAAACTAGCCTCCGAAACAAAAGGAAATCACAAAGCCTTCTTCAGCTATGTCAGGAACTTCCATGGCAAAGCCCAGGTTTGTTCCGAATTAGTACTTAATGGTACCACTTACACTGATCCTGTTGACTTAGCCAACCTGCTAGCTGATAGGTTCAGTGCAAACTTCACCCCCCACATCCCTCCAAAGGTCCATTCTGCATCCCCAGTATTTGTCCCACACCTCACTTCTCCATCAATCAAGTGTTAAAACCCCTATCCAAGGTGAAGGACACAGCTTCAATGGGACCTGATGGTATCCTAGGCTGTATTCTGCATCATCTCCAGCAAGAACTAGCTTCACTATTGAGTACCCTATTCAACCACAGCCTAATTATAGGCTTCATTTCAGCAGAGTGGAGGACTGCCATTGTCATCTGCTTGCACAAAGGTAGTGCCACTACTGACCTGGGAAAGTATTGCCCCATTAGCTTGACAAGTGTGATCTGTAAAGCCATGGAGTATATTATTATGAATCTCATAAACAAGAACATAGACAATCTTCAAGCACTTGATGCCACCCATTTTGGATTTGTCAGGGGCAGATCTTGCCTGTTGATCCTGGTTGACTTCTTTGAGACTGTCACCAAGGCCCTGGATAAAGGAAACTCTGTACATACAGCTTACCTTGACTTGGCCAAGGCCTTTGACACAATCCCCTACTCCAGCAACATCAAAAAGCTAACTCAACTTGGAGTAAATCCCTATGTCATCAGGTGGGTGGCCAACTGACTCACTGATAGGACCCACAAGGTCAAAATAGTCACCATCATTTCCGATGGCAGACCTGTCGCTAGTGGTGTTCCCCAGGGATTTGTCCTGGACCCCTACTGTTTGACATCTACTTCTCGGAGATCCAGCCAAAGACAAAAGGGCCTGTGGCTGACCAAGTTTGCGGATGACTGTAATCTGGGTGCTGTCATTGACTCCCCAAATGATGTTAACCTACTGCAAGAGGGTCTCACAGCAACAAATGACTAGTGCCAATGTCATGGCCTTAATTTACATGCAAAAATGTATTATCATATCATTCACCAAAAACATGGCCCCTACTGATTACCACATAAATGGCAACCCCCTTAGCACACAACCTTTGGTGAGAGACCTGGGTACTCAGGTTGACAACAATCTCTCATTTGACCATCATGTAGCGGCAGTGGTCAGAAAAGCCTTTTACTTGGTTCATCTCATAAGTAAAGGGATTGCATCCGGAAAAAAAGGAAGTTATTACCTCTCTGTACTCCTCCCTCATTAGACTTACAATTGAGTATAACACCCCATTTGGTATGTACCTACCCAAACAACTGGAACGGCCACAGAAGTACCTCACAAAGAGAATCCATGGTCTTCAACACCTGTCCTATGCAGACAAGCTTAAATCACTATCACTCTACTCTGTATCGTACAGATTGCTCAGAGGTGATCTGTGTCTCGCCTACAAGGCAATATCAGACTCTACCCTACTAGAGATGCTCCATATCCATAAGTCTAACTCCTCTCGCATTACCTCCTCAAAAGGCCTAAATCTAATATGTGACATCAACAAAACCTGCTGGAGAGACAGGTTTGTCTCCCAGAGGCTGTCACATCTCTGGAATAGACTTCCCATACATGTCAAACAGAGTCCCTCCTGACCCTCTTCAAGCGCAACCTTGATGAGTGGATGGGAAACCACAAATTTGTCCCAGGAGTTCCACCTTTGTCCTTCACTGACAGGAGCAACAGGTGCTGACTGAGGTTTCTTTTTTGGGGATAAATTCTTGGCTAGGGTTTTAAGGGCCCCAGGGCCATTAGCTTAGTAACCTCCTATGATAAAGGGGGTGCTGATGGCTGGCATAGAAGTAAAATCATTTGACAAGTCTGTTGTATCATGAAGAATTTAAAAGGTATTATAAGCATAATTAGAAGCATGTATTTATTGCATACGTCTCTCAAACAATGTAGTAGAATATATTTGATAGTACATATTTTAGTAAGGGTGAAATATTCAACTGTATTATTTATAAATATTTGTAGTTCTAGGACAGATGAACAGTGCCAGAAAATACGCAAGATATGTGTCAGCATTTGAGCATGGGTGAGAGAGTTTTGAAAGAAACAGGCTTTTCAGCAGGAGGGGCGGCCATGGGTGGTGCAGTGGTTAGCATTGTCATCTCACAGCAAGAGGTTCTCCGGTTCAATCCTTGGCTGGGGTGCCTTCTGTGCGGAGTCTGCATGTCCTCCCTGAGGTCGCGTGGGTTTCCTCTGGGTGCTCCGGTTTCCTCCCACATCCCAAAGACATGCTGCAGGTGGATTGGACACTCTAAATTGGCCCTAGGTGTGAGTGCGTGTGTGTGCGCCTTCTGTGGAAGGTTGGGCAACGGGCTGGCAACTCGACACTGTAAAACTCCACTGCCAGTCATGAGCGGACAGGTGATTCGCTGTGGTGACCTCTAACTGGGAAAAGCCAAAAGAAGAAGAAGAAGGCTTTTCAGCAGGAGTCATTTAAACAGAGAGAGAGAACTAGAGAATAAAATTTTTTGAAGCAACAAAACATTTAGTCGATGCCATAGCTTTAGCCATAAGTTCTTCTGATGTAGATTGCAATCTATCTCAAGTAAGAGAAGTAGCAAAATGTGATTCTGCCTTTAAGCATCAAATTACATGTTGAAGAAATCTGTTTTGAAGATAACATAGCCGTGTACGTAAACTGTTTGTTGACCTAATTAAAAGTTTAACAATACAAATTTTCCTTAGTACACATACAATGCTAACATATGATTGTTTTAAACAAGTGAATTAAAAATGTAGTCAAAAATTAACCCAAATGTAAAATTGTACTTTACTTGATATGCTTCCCTGTTGCATAGTGACAGATTATAGCAAGCTAACCATGGTATGTTAGTACTTTAAGCAAGTACCAACAGTCATGCTTGAAATCAACTAATTTCAGTGCTTAACAAGTTTAGAGACTGCTGAAGGAAGCAGATTCTCATGCACACTGTTGCAGTAGCCTTTGGCTGTATGGGTTATATCCTGACCAGAATTCAACAACCAACCAGTCTTCAGAAAACTCTGGCTCTCTCCCACATCTATACTCTGACTGCTAATTGGCTAGCCACTCGAAGTGAAATCCAGAGAGTATAGGCAACTTCAGTACTTTTTTGCCACCTAAAAGGAAAGCAGCTCTGAGGCTTCACAGGAGCAGCACTTTGCTACAGGCTTCATTTCTGGCAGATAAGTCCCCATAGGAAACCTTCCACAGGGAAATATTGCCTTGTTAAATATTTTTAATGTAGTTTTATTTTCTGAAGAATACCAGAATTTTATTAATAGGAAAGGTTTCTTCTCAGAAACCGATAATTTCATTGTCATCAATCTTCATTCATTCTTGACCAATGGGACTCTGTTCCAATCCTCGGAAGTGGCTTGGCCATTCTACAGCTTGCGCCAGCCATAGAAACTGTCAAGCTAAGACTCTACCCACAATGCCCCTTTCTCCATTACCCCAGATCTCGCTTGCCACTCTGATAGCAAGACGAGTCAACCAATACTTTCCAGCTGTCAAAAATGTATTGATTTTTAAAAACTTTGTCTTTTCTATACTTATATATTTTTCTTCTCGTATATACTTTTTGAGTGACTGTGCTTTTCTACCCTTAATATTTCATGGTATCTTCATTACCATTGTTGGTAACCTTCCCCTCTCCCTCTTTTACATTATAAAGTAGGTCTAAATTACCATTGTTGGTATTTTCTTTTCCATCTTACCAATCTTGGTATTTCTCTGTACCATCGTTGGTAGAATTTTCATCTGTCCTTGACTGCAGTCAAACACACACACACACACACACACACACACACACACACACACACACACATATATATATATATATATATATATATATATATATATATATATATAGGTTTACTATCAAAATGTCGATCATCCATCATCGAATGTTCATATTGGCGACTCCTTTATGCGAAAGCCATAATGCCGATTTCTCAGAATGGCGAAAAAGCACCGAACTTTGACATTTCCGAATGTGCCACACCAGAAAACAAATGCTAACATGGGTCAAAAAGGGGGGCGAGATTTTGCATTTCAGAATATCGGTATTCAACATTATCAATAGTCGCAGTTCGGAGTTCATGTTAGCTGTGTCAGTGAGGGGTGATCGACATTTTGATGGTAAGCCATATATATATATATATATATATATATATATGTGTGTGTGTGAGAGACTGTAATCCCTTGTCAGTTGGCTAATTTTCTTCTTAGTGTCAAAATGGCGGAAAAGCAAAAGGGCATTTCAGGTTTTAAGCAGTGCCAAGACTGTGGATGAAAGATGCCTAATTCAGATGGGCATCTTTCATGTATATATTGTTTGGGTGTGCCCCATTTGGATCAAGACTGTTTGCTCTGCCAGGCCTTCAGTAGCAGGGCCTTGGTAGAAAGACATACATTGATATTAAAAAGAATGCTAAAATCTTCTTTAGAAGAAGTGTTGTCCAAGTCAGTTCCTACCTCCTCCTCTAAATATGATCACACCAAAAAGAGGAGTCACTCGATGCTGAGTTCCCCTATGGTACCAGAGACTAAGAAATACAAGTCCTTGGTTCTATTAGTCTCCTCGTAACCGAGGACTTAGGTTCAAAAATTAATGGAACGAGAATCTTCGGCACCGGCTACTGTTCTCACGGCATGGTGCCAAACTCAGCACAGGCTTCTTTAGTTTCCCAGTCAGTGCCAACTTCACCATCTGCACGACAGCAGACTCTACCCCCCCCCTTCAGTGCCGAAGTCTGAACCATTACACATTCCCAGGACAAGGTATTCCCCTTCCATATACCCCTTTGTGGGTCAACTACCCAGTCCTTTTTTGGAAATGCCAGAATCTCCCTTTGGGATGTCTGTTCGATCTTCCAGGAGTCTTTCTGAGGTAAATGTTGAGGTTGGTGGATCAGCTTTTGGTGGCCAGGGATCTTCCTGCCCCTTCTCAGTCCTCTCTTCCTTCTGGAGTTTTTTCTTTTTCTCTCCCAGGACTCCTCTGGATTTTCTTCCTCTGATCTCTTTGGGAGGCTTAGATCCCATCACTTCAATTTCCTGGGTTCCAGCTGTCCTGGTGCCGAAAGGCACTCCCTCTTTGATTCCAGGGACTGTTCTGACATCTTTGGTAGATTCTCGGGGCCATACTTCGGCTGTCAGTTCTGAGGCTTTTGGATTGGCTCCTGGTTTTTATTTGAAGTTGTCCTTAGCTGTGGGAGCACTGACAGTTGTGGGCCCTTCCCCAGCTCCTGCTTCAGATGGTGGTCCCTCGGAGCAGGGTGTGATCTCGGTTCTGGGTTCCCATCTCTCTTTGGGGGGGCCTGCTTTCCAAGTCATGGAGGGGGCATTGGCCTCTGTGGGCTTGTTAGCTGGCCCCTTCTGTATCAGAGTGTCATATGTCAGTACCTTCTGATCCAGAGCTGTCACCATCTTCTACATCATGACAGCGAGTACTGAAGCTCCAAGTTACCTCTGTACAGGGCCCCTCTTCTTTGAGTCTTCCTCAGAGATTTCCACTGAGGAACTGCCCTGAAAGAAGAGATGCAAGAGGAAGCACTTAAATTCCCTGGAAGAATCTGTCACTGAAGACACAGACTTGGATGATGGGGCAGTTCCCCCTGATCACCCCCTGAAGATGTCTACTTTGGAGACATCCTGAAGATCCTTACACAGACAGTTGGCTGGAAGCCCAAAGCCCCAACCTGTGAGGAGTCTGTGTACTTGCAAGGCTTTGGTGCCTGCCCATCTACTTCCTGGGTGACCCCGCCTGTGATGATCTCATTAAATTGATCACACAGCGGACATGGAAGGGCCCTGATTCCATAGAATAGATTCTCTGGAGATAAGACAAAATCTTATCAGCCCCCAAAGATCACCAGTATTGGGCAAAGGGTTTAGCAGTAGATGCCAGGTGGTGGCAGTGGTGGCCACCAAGAAGGAACTCGCTGATGAGAGTCCCACTGACCACCCATCTAACTGAGACTCTAGGATGATGGACAGATTTGGAAATCAGGTCTATGCTTCATTGACCTTCACTCTAAGGTCCTTGAATTTCATTGCACACTTTACTAGACTCCAGATGGATCTGATTAAGAAGTTATCGGATACCCTCACTGGAGCAGTATCTGACGAGGTGTGGGATGAAGTGGCCTCTCAGCTGGCCACCCTGCAGTCTGTATTGAACTCATCCATGTTGCTCATCGTGCATTCAGCCGAGGGGACGACCAGAGCAACGGGTTCAGGAGTTGCCATAAGGTATCACACCTGGATGTGTTTGTGTGAGTTCACGGAGCCTTTCAAGTTTTCCTTCGTCAGTGCTTCTTTTGATGGATTATCCTTATTTGGCCCTAAAGTTAAAGACACACTAGCCAGATGCAAAAAAGATGGAAAGACCCTTTCTGCTGTGGGCATTCATTTTTCTATTCCTCAGCAATCATACTCCAGGAATCAGAGGAATGGAAAGATGTGGTTCAAGAAGTCCCAAGGGCCTTTTCAGGACACACATGGTGGTAGCTCCCCTTGGGGCAGAGGAAGTAGCTCTAATGAAAGACACCAATCCCATGGCAGAGGTTGCCCATGAAATCAGGGCTCCAGAGACTCCTTCTCTGGCTAATCCTACCACAGCGCTCCTGAAAGGAGGGTTGATTGCTTACCTCTGAAAGCAGTTGGGTGAAGACTTTTACTGCTCTCAACAGCCTGTCAACAAATAACTTCTGATACTTGGGTGGGAAAGATCATTACCCATATCACTGGTACTTTTTTCCCAAATTCACAAAGAAGAGTCCTTGATGTACCACCCAGTCAGAGGGACCAAGCAGCCTTGGAAATTCAAAAGCTGCTAGAAAAAAGGGTTATCCAAGAAGCCCTTCCAGACCAGATAGGATCCAGATTTTACTCTCAGTCCTTTTTAGTGCCAAAAAAGACAGGGGACTGGAGACCAATACTGGACCTCAGCTTTCTGAGCAAGGTCGTTCAGCAAACAAAATTCTGGATGGTCGCAGTTCAGTCTGTACTTCCCTTTCCAGAGGAAAATGATTGGATGTGCTCTATAGACCTTTAGGACGCGTATTACCACATAAAAATGGACAACCGCTCCAGGAGGTTTCTCCGCTTTCAGCTAGGAGCCAGTCATTTCCAGTTCAGAGTTCTGCCCTTTGGTCTCACCACAATCCTTAGGGTGTTCACCAAATGCATGGCAGTAGTCATGGTTCACTTGAGACTACATAGATTCCTTGTGTTTCCTTACTTAGACAACTGGCTCCTCTTTACCCCCACCAGGCATCTACTGCTTCAAGCTGCAAATTTCATCCTGCACCTTTTCAATTCTTTGGGCATCACAGTCAACAGAGAAAAATCCCAGGTGACTCCAACACAAGACCTAGAGTTTTAAGGAGCTTGCCTCAATACAGTCTCTTGTGTAGCTTCTCTCCCTCTTCACAGACTATAAAAGCTAAGGTTTCAAGTAGAATTTATCACATCCAAAGATAAAGTCCCCACTCTTCTTGTCCTCCAAGCTTTAAGATCTATGGCAGTGACCATTACCTTAGTACCTCTGACAAGATTTCACATGAGGCTACTTCAATGGCTCTTGGCTTTACAATGGTCCATCCTAACACATCCGATGACATCGCATTCTAATAACAAGTCGCTGCAAGAAGGATCTGTCCTGGTGGACGCAGTCAGAGGAAATTCTTTTGAGCTGTCCCTTTATTCACTTTCTGCCCAAGACCACAGTGACCATGGACACCTCCCAGATCAGGTGGGGGGCATTATCTGGGAAGAACAGTCCAAGACACTTGGTCTCCACAAGAGACTAATTTCCACAGCAATGTCCTGGAATTGAGGGCAGTGCTGTTAGCATTGCAAACCTTTCAGTCTGTCCTCCCTCCAGAGACAGTTGCAATTCAGTCAGGCAATGTGTCAGTGGTTTGGTACATCAACAAACAGGGTGGAACCAGATCTTACCCCCTGTGCCAGGAAGCTCTCTGAATATGGCAATAGGCAATATCTTCCAACTGCTTTCTAGCCTCAACACATATCCTGGGGAGCTCCAACGTGATATAGGACAAACTGAGCAGATGCATTCTCCTGCCTCATGAGTGGTCTCAATCCCAAAGTGGTGATGAAAATTTTTCATTGATGGAGCCTTGCTGTGACCTCTTTGCTTCCCCAATGAACAACAAATACAGCAGCTATTTTGCCCTAATCCCCCTCAGGAGGAGTCCCTCTCCTTCTTGATTGGCCCTCAGGTCTTCTCTATGCCTTCTCCCCTTTCCCCTCATTCCCCTTTTTTGGAGAAAACCCAGAGGTTGAGAAGCAAAGTGATCCTCATTGCACTTTTTTGGCCCTAAAAAGTCTGGTTCCCCTTTCTTTGGCCTCATCTGATTCACAATCCATGGATTCTGGACCCAGTTCCAGACCTGCTTTCTTACCCGCAGGGACTGGTACACCCCAAACTTCACAGTCTCAAGCTGACAGCTTGATTCCTGTAATTCCATTAGTCACCAGACAGAATAATATAGCTTCCCCAGCACAAAAAAAATCATTCTGGCTTTTCATAAACCATCCACCAGGAAACTATTGTCTTAGCAAATGGAAGAAATTTTCAATCTGGGCCTGTAAAAATAATCTAGACCCCCATTTGGCACCTGTTGAGAAAGTTTTGCAATTTTTAGCTTCACTTTTTGATCAAGGAGCTTCTGCTTCCACCATTAAAGTTCAATTAACGGCCATTTCTAATTTCCACAATTTCTTTAATTTCCCATCACTTATGCAAAGTTTTTCTTAAAGGTGCCTTGCGTCTAAAGCCCCCATTCAAGGACCCTATAGCTTCATGGGATCTGACCCTGGATTTCAATCTTTTGTTCTTCCTCCTTTTAAACAAGCAGCAACTTGCCATCTCAAATTTCTGTCGTAGAAAACTCTTTTTTCTAGTAGCCATTACTTCTACCAAGAGAGTTTTTGAGATTCAAGCATTATGTGCAAAACCCCCATATCTGATTTTTCATAAGGATAGGTTTTTGTTGAGAACTAACCCTTCCTTTCTTCCTAAGATGGTCTCAGAATCTAATATTAAACTATTGATTTGCCTGTTTTCTTCCCCAGTTTCTCCAATAAAGGTGAATATTGCTTGCATTCACTAGAAGTTCATAGGCAATTACATTTCTACATTGACAGGACTAAAGAGTTTAGAAAATCAGACCAGTTAGTTGTTTCCTTTTCAGGTCCAACTCTGAGAAAACCTTTCTCAAAAGTTACCTTGTCAAGATGGCTGAGAGATTGTGTTACTTCATTTATAATCATAACCACAAGTTTTCTGCACCTGTGAGAGCGCATTCTACCAGATCACTAGCCACGTCAGCTGTTTTCCTCTTCAAGGCTTCCATGGATGAAATATGCGCAGACGCAACATGGGTTACTCCACACACCTTTATCACTCATTAGAAATTGGATATGGTCTCCAGGAGAAGAGCATCCTTTGGATCTATGGTTCTCAGGAATATCCTTCCATAAGGCCACCCAAGACCTAAAGTAGCTGGGGACTTTGTTCCATTGATCAAGAATGAATGAAGATTGACAACATCAGATAAATAAGTTATGTACTCACCATAATGCTCCATCTGTGTTGTCAGTCTTCACTCATTCTTGTCATCCCACCCTTCTTCCCCCCTCCTGCAGATTTCCTGGAAGATCGGATGCTTTCTTGGAACCTATAGGTTTCACCTTGGACATGGCTTCTATCTTTGTATATATATTCTGTCATAGTATTTGGCTGCAAACTCAATCTGAAGTAATGGAGAGAGGGGCATTGTAGGTAGAGTCTTAGCTCAAGAGTATAATGGCCAAGCTGGTTCCGAGGATCAGAACCGAGTCCCATTGCTCAAGAATGAATGAAGATCGACAACACAGATGAAACGTCATGGTGAGTACATATCTTTTTTTTTTTTAGAAAGGGATTGTTTTGTGATAAAAATGTACGGCTTTTAAGTCATTTTAAATTAAGTATAATGATTTAAAGACTGGAAAGTGTTTTTACATCCCTAAAACTATGTTTGAATGCTTTGATAATTGTGTACATTTCATACAACTCACCTGTGTTATTTTACTGCATAAGACATATTTTGCATGAAGGTGTTATATTTAAGCATCAGGAAGTCCGTTTCAGGGCTAGAAATGTATTTTGTCTGGTGCTTATGTACACTTTCTGGTAACTTAACTTTAGTTGTTTTCTCTCAAAGAACTTCACATACAACGGATTTACGAGTTCAGATAGGGGTTGTGTGAACTGCATGTGCTTCTACATTTTGAGGGACTGTGTGGGGAAGTATCAGTGTGTGTGTGTGTCTCTGTCTGTCTGTGTCACATGTGAACACTTGTCTGACAACTTGCCTTCTGACAAACTCTTCCCAGAAGTGTCTGACAACTTGCCTTCTGACAAACTCTTCCCAGAAGTGCTTACCAGCAGTCAGGCTTCTTTGGCTACAGCATGGATTCTTACACCAGTCCTGCTGTTTCTTCTCCTGCAGTGTCTAGAAAGAAAGAAAATGAATGGGAGCTGTTGCCTATACCATGTCTCGGACAGTGCCTCAGCCACTGGTGAGTGACTGTGCAGTGGCTATTTGTTGTTCCTCAGACCACTCACTGGTTATTTCAGGTTCCTGTGGTGTGGTCACTTTCTCCACCATGGACCAGGGGTTAGCCATGGTTTCTGTGGCTGTTGCAATGTCTGAACCAGTTTTAGGAGAAGCAGCATCTCTAGGTCTGGGAGTGTTTTCTTGGATAGGCAAGGGGAAGAGACCTATTGCCTGGTATGAAATGTCATCTTTGTCAGTTTCGTTCCATGGATGCCCCTAGGAAAAAAAAGTTAAGACATTGCTCATCCAAGGACATTTTGCCTATTCATAAGGATTATTTTCTTATCTTAGCCAGGAATTTATTGCAAGCTTTTTATTCTGGAGAGCAGAAATCCATACTAAAAGACTAACTAGGTTAATGTCAGAGGATTCTGATATAAAGACATGGCTTTTTCCTTTGATTCTCAAGCCTAAGACATTGATTCACAGGAAATTTTGTCCTCTCCAGCTCCATTAGAGGATTTTTCCCTTTTCTAAGACTAGTTCCAGGATGAATACTTTTGTGATAACATGTGGATATTTCCTCTAAACTGAGGTGATGATATAATAGGCTGTGAGTGTATTTAACTCATGCTACACCCATTCCTCCCATTTTGCCAACCTTGGAGGATGTGTTAAATTAAATGCTGCCTGGAATAACCCTGACCTCTTGGCTTTCAGTCTCCAAAAAAGGCAGAACACTTATTACCAATACTTCCCCTGAGGACAAGAAGGTAAGGCTTTTGGCAGATTTCATAAAATAATGTAATACTTTGCTTATTCCGTTAGATGTTGACAGGTTGTGGGATTGTTCTACCACACTTCCTTCAGAAGGTGAGTCCTGCCTGAATCTTACAATTTTTAACCAGGTATCTAAACTTGCTTTGAAGAGGGTGTATAATTGTGCAGGTACTGTCTAAGGCAACTACTATGGCTACTATTACTGCTTTGAAAAGATATATCAGGGTATGTATTTTAAAGGTTCTGAAGGGATAAAGTCTAGGATTTTAAACTCTAGACGAGGAGATATTTGTTTGGCCCTGCTGTTAGGTTCTCAGATAGTTTGGTAACAAAGGGAAATTAATTCAGGAAGTCACTAAGAGTTTCCAAGCCCCACTTTATAAATCTTACAAACCCTTTGCCTTTTTTAAGACAAAATATTTAATTCCTGCTATCTTGTGACAAATGGGGAGTAAAAAAAATGTTGAGGGAAAGAAACAGGTACAACTGCAGAAAGAGACACACCTTCAGAATGACTATGCAGGTATTCCTTGTCCTTCTCCCTTCCCCTCTAATTGTCTCTGTTTGCCCTATAAATTGGCTCAGTCTTTCCCTTTGACAACAGATTGTTTCAGACTCTGGTACTAATACTGGTTCAGAAGGATTACAGTTGGTACTAGATACACATGCCTCCTTTCAGGGGAATTCCTGCCTACTCTCTGAACCAGAGTATTTTCCTCCAGCTTTTCAACACATTTTCTATAGGAGTCCTATTACCAATACCTTTACACCAAATGGAGGAAGGCTTCTACTCCAGAATTTCTAGCTTCAAAGAATGAGCTTTCTGGGAGACCAGTTCTAGATCTTTCCTTTATCAACTGGTTTGTGAAAGTACCAAAATTCAAAATGTTAACTCTTCTCTTTTTTAGTTGGTTTTTGAAGGTACCAAAATTCAAAATTTTGACCCTACACAGTTGGTTACCAGCTATTCCTCTTCTAAGTTTTATTGTAACATTAGACCTAAAAGATGCTTATGACACTGCCATAGTCACAGGCTTCAGAAAATTTCTCAGATTTTGTGGCTGTGCCACTTCTTCATTTCTCTGAGTTACCCTTTTGAGTTCGCTAAAGCTCCAAAGGTGTTTACAAAATGTCTAGCTCAAGGGATATGTATCACAACCATGAAATTACACTAGAAAAACAGCCAAGATCCGAATGAAACAATACTCCTTGTGCAGTTTGAAGTAACCAATTTTAATTCTAGCGTCTCGGTGCCACACACCTTCATGGAATACAAATCAATTTAAAAATCCTACTTATATACACATTTTACATCAATTAAACAATAAAATTAATTAATATAATTACCCCTTAAAGCAAACTTCTCCAATTCAACTCTCCATTAAGTCCCTTAGGGACCAATGTGTTAAATTTCAAAATGTAAATACTTTCCTTACATAAGTTTTTCTTTTAAAACATTTTCATCTCCATAAAAACATTTAATTTGTTCCAAAATATTTCCTTTTAACAAAGAATAGTCACTGTTGTGTGTTTCCATAAAATGAGCAGCAATAGTTTTTTCTTTCTTACCATTTTTGATGTCCCCAATATGTTCCATAAACCTTAATCGGAACATCCTTTTCGTCTCTCCCACATAGAACATATTACAGGGGCAGCTTAAAATATAAACCACCCCCTTAGATTCACATGAAAACTTATCTTTAGGTGTAAAAATTATATTATTAATACATTTAAAACAGTTAATCTGCGGACAAACCAGACATCTTCCACATTTATATGTACCTATTTGAACCGGACATCTGGGTACTGAACAATCTGGTAAAACAAATAATCCGCTAACTAATATATCCCTTATACTTCTACCTCTGACAAATAAACTAGAAAAATGTCTTGGTAGAATATTAGCCAGAAATTTATTATTTAATAAAAATTTCCAATAATTATCTAACATTTTAATTATTTCCTTACTTTTAATATTATATGTGGATACAAAATAAATCTGTTGTATTTGATCCTGTTGTATTTGATTCCTTTTAAATACCTCTATTTCATCTACTTTTTTATTTATTTTTGTTCTAATGCCACCATTCCTATTGTATACCATTTGAACTGCCTCCATCACCATATCTGGACTATAACCTCTCTTAATGAACATGTCAACAGAATTATAAATTTCATCCCTCAAAATGTCTGCTCTATTACAAATTTTAGACACTCTTAAAAATTCATTTTAAGGGAGGGCTTTTATCCTATGGGGTGGACAACTACTTGCATGTAAAAACTGGTTGCCATCAGCAAACTTCCTATGTGCCCCTGACACTATAGTGCCATCTTCCTTACCCTCCAGTTCTAGGAAATGCACTTTATTCCCTTGTTGTAATCCATCAAAACTGAGGTTAATGGATTTTGATGCAACTTGACTATAAATTCATTAACCTTTTCAATACCTCCTACACATGTAAAAATTAAATCGTCTATATAACGAAAATAATGTTTGACATGCTGTTTCATAAATTCCTGTCCAACCAAAAACATTGTTTCAAAATAAGACATAAAGAGGTTCGCATACATAGGGGCAAAAGGTGCCCCCATGGCAGTTCCCTCCTTCTGTCTATAAATCTGGTTATTATACAGGAAAAAAATATTTTGCAGGCAGAAATCTACCATTTCCACTACAAAAGTAGAAAGAGGGTTGTCACCCAAAAAATATGTTATAGCAGATAAACCATCATGATGTTTAATAGATTTATAGAAACTCTTTACATCCAACACAATCCAGAACATCTCCTTTTTCCACTCAATGCCAGCAATTTTTGTTAAAAAATCAAATCAGAACTATCCTGAATGTAAGACAAACTCTTCTTAACATAAGGAAGCAATACTTCATGTAGCAATAAACCCATGTTGTGTAAAAAATAATTACAAGCCGATACAATCAGTCTTCCTGGGTGTTCTCTTAGATCCTTGTGGATCTTTGGCAAACAAAAAATACTGCCGGTACTCTACTGTTGACAACTAATTTAATTTCTACATCCTTCTTAGAGAAATAACCCAGACGTAAACCCTTTTGTAGCAATTTATTATATTTGTCCATTGCTTTCATAAGACACATTTTTTTCACTATTTTCATAAGTTTCTTCATTACTTAACTGTTCCATACACATTTTATGATATTGTAAAGCATTCATTACTACAATGTGATTACCCTTATCCACTGGTTTAATTACCAGTCCCTTATTATGCAATTCCATTAATGCCTTCCATTCTCTATAAGTTAAATTATAACTTACAGAGTTTTTATTTTTTAACACTTCATCACATATATTGCTTCTTTCAAAACTAACCTTTGAGTAAAAATGTGAGATGCTGTGGTTCTGGAAAGGTGGTATAAATTTACTAACTGTTGGAATATTGGAAGTATTTAATAAACAATAAGCATTCAAATTAGACATCCCCTCATCCTCATCTTGCTGATCACCATCTTCATTACATGAAAAACACTTTCAACAGATGACTGTTCAGTAAAATCAATTTCACTATAATTTAAATTTGTTTTATTGGAGAAAAAAAAACATTTCAAATATAACTTACGAACAAATCTAAAAAGCTCCTGTTAAAAATATGAACCCGCAGAATAACCGTCGGGATAAACTTTAACCCCTAACATAAAACTGCACGTTGTTCTTGCGTTGTCATAATTAGACAAATTCACTATATTTGAAACAACATAATTTTGAGCAGTACACATTTCAACATTTAAATTTCTTACTGTTGTGATACTCATTTCTGTAGTCCTTATTGTAGAAACTGTTTCCATTATGGGCATTATTCCTGTTTCGTTTTTGTCCCTGTCTCTGTTGTTGTGACCCTCCATTACTCCGAAAACAATTCTGGTGTTCATGTGGCTACTGTGGACACGGTAAAGGTGGATAATCCTCTTCATTATATTCTTGACTGTCATTTAAACCTGACCCATCTGTAGAAGAACTTCTTTTTCTGATCACCATGTTGTTTCCAAACTTTACTCTTGTGTTGATTGGATGAAGCTACGAAGGCACAGCCCCCCCCCATAATCATTGACGTCTCTTACTAGTTCTTTTTATTATAATTAATCAAGTCAGTTTCTAACACATTCAATTAAGTATTAATCTTGCTTAAAAAATTATTAGCATTCACCACACCAATAGAATTAGTGATAGTATTCGATAATGTGGCCAGTTCTTGTTTAAGTTTTTTATGTTTCAGTTCATCTCTTTCTAACAAGATCTGTACCCACTCTGACACACACTTATGGGAGGCTGCTAACCACTGCCCCCTAAACTGTTTGTCTACAGGACAGTTCTCATCAAATGGGGTACTAGGATTTTTAATGAAATGAAGACCCCCTAGAGTAATGTCCAGCTCGGTGTACCTCTTCAGGCCCAAAATATTATAATGCACACGGGTCTCCTTTTCTAAAAGTTTCTCATATTTGTCACACAGTTCTCTTTTATCTACAGGAATATTTGTTAAAGTCTGTCCAACTGCCAAAAAGGGGTTCGCGATGCGTTTGGCTCTTTCATTCACAAATGCATCAAACAAAGGTCCCACACTTTTACTTACAGTTGAATTGTCCTGATTCGGACCTGCGGCAGTTTGAGAGAGAATGTATTGCTCCATTGTCCTTTGCAACCCCAATAGGGATCCCAAACCACCAACTGTTCCAAATGGAGTGATGGATTCCTCCCTTAACGCATGGGGAATGTCCACATTCGGATCCGAAGACATAACAAGCTGTAGTAAATGCATCACAACCATGAAATTACACTAGATAAACAACCAAGATCTGAATGAAACAATACTCCTTGTGCAGTTTGAAGTAACCAATTTTAATTCTAGCGCCTCTGTGCCACACAGCTTCATGGAATACAAATCAATTCAGAAATCCTACTTATGTACACATTTTACATCAATTAAACAATAAAATTAATTAATCTAATTACCCCTTAAAGCAAACTTCTCCAATTCAACTCTCCATTAAGTCCCTTAGGGACCAGTGTGTTAAATTTCAAAATGTAAATACTTTCCTTACATAAAAGTTTTTCTTTTAAAACATTTTCATCTCCATAAAAACATTTAATTTGAGTTCGCTAAAGCTCCAAAGGTGTTTACAGAATGTCCAGCTCAAGGGATAGTTCAAATCAGATCGCAAGGCATTCATATTTTTCTTTATTAGAGGACTTTTATGAGACTTGCAGAGACTTTTGTTAGATGTCAGGAATCCTTAACATGGATTTTTTCACTCCTTACTAATTTGGGCTTCCAGATAAATGTTTAAAAATCCTCCTTGGCTCAGTTACACAGGATTGTGCTTTTAAACTGCCTTCTAGATAGGTCTTTTTAAAGGCATTCCTACCACAGGAAAAGGTGAATTTGTATCCGGAAACACTCCTGATCTCCAGTCAGTCTGAGACTTCTGCCAGAGAATATCTCAGGATTCAAAGGTTCATGTCTTCTGATTCTCATGATTACATTTGTGAAATTGTACACTAGTAAAGTGTAATTAAAAAAAAAATGTAGACCCAATAATTTCATCCTGTGGGATTTTTACATTCCAGTTTTGGGTTTTATCAAAAAAGAACTGCACTGGTGAAGGCAATAAGACACTTCAGTTTTTGCTTTGGGAGCTGTTTCTATGGGGTAGAGGTGTGAGACCTGTAGGACCACTTAGGTAGACCAGAGCACATAAATGTCAAAGCGATATTAGCTGTGTTCCATTTTATAGAATCTGTTAAGGACCTGTGGTTTCTAGGACCATTGTAAGTGATTACAGACAATACCACAGTGATGTGGTACATAAAGAGGACAGCACCAGGTCTTACCTCCTGTGCAGGCTGGCTGAGAGTTAACTCTACAGTATTGGGTAAGCCATCAAGCATCTTACATACAGTCAGAGCAAAATGTAGTCGCTGACAAGCTGAGCATGACTAGGACAGACCCTCACAAATGGAAATTCAGTGAAGTGTTTTTTCATGAATTGATCCAGTTGTGGGGCATACCTCAGATCTATTCGCTTCCCTTCAGAACAGACAACTAAGTAAATTTTGCCCCACGACGTCTTGCAAGCGGGCCTGAAAAACAGATGCATTTTCATTCCCATGGTTGGGAATGTACCTGTATGTATTTCCACTGATATCCAGGGTCATTACGAAAATTCAAGACTCACCAAAAATTATTGTGATGATTCCCTTTTGAGCCAGGCAGCATTGGTTCTCCCTTATTATGGAACTGACCAAGTGCAGTTACCAGAAGCATCCTCTCAGATTGGATCTACTCTCGCTAGACACCCCAATCTCAAAAAATATCAACTAACTGCCTTAATGATTCAATTCTAATACCTTTTATGCACCTTTTTCATGAGGATGTGCAGTATGTAATAAAGGCGGCAAGAAATCCTGCTACTTGGAAGTCTTATGACCTGATATCTGTCAGTCCATTCCTGTACGTATGGTCTCAAGTCCATCTTTGGCCACATCAAAACTTAAGGATCTGGTGCTCATGCTCTTCCCCCTGCATCATGGGAGCTACCTCAGCTTTCATTTGCTGCTCTTCAACAGCTGACTGATTTTGTGGTGCCCCTGGTGCTTTCCTTATATGGGTGCTGTTATTCAGATAAGAATACTCTTCTTTTCCTTCTTTTTCTGCTTTTATGGTGCTATCTTCTTCCCCTCCCCCAAAAATATTTTTTTAATATAATATATAATAGATATATATAAATCTATCATAACATACTCTTCTTCTCTTCTCTATACAGGTAGTTACGCTATTTCTAGATACTTTTGCTATTAGTAGAAAGCACGTGTGATTTTTATCTTCATTGTTGCCTTTTTTTTCTTTTTTTTTTCCTTTGGTTTCTATAACTTTATAATATGCCTGAGAAACCTTCAGGTTTCAAAAAATGTGTGGCCTGTGCCCACAAGCTGCCCAATTTAGGTTCATATGAAAAATGTGTGTATTGTTTGGGTACGGCACACCTAGACGTTTCTTGTTCTATTTGTGAGGCTTTTGGTTAGAGGGCTGCGGTAGAGAGGAGGAATCAACTCATCCTCAGGGGTCTGATTTAATCCATGTCAGGTGTCAAAATGACTACTACAACTACTATGAGAGTAGGGTCTTCTTCCCAATCTTCTGCTTCACCAGTGCCTAAACCTAAAGAAAAAAATGAGAAAAGCATAACACATCAGAAAATATTTTCCAGTTCTGGCACTGGATAAACCCTCAGATCCAATATCCTCATCAGGTCCCATGGTAGGCCCAGTTACTCCTACTTCCTGGTTCTCCCCTGAACTGGTGTTTCTGAGACTCATATCACCAATCTTCAAAGTGTCAAGTCTGCTAGAAGCCTCACCAAAGTGGAAGTGGGTAGGACGATGTGATGCTGCACTTCTTACTGACCCAGCTCCAATTGTGGGTACTACCAAGCCTGGCCACCACTTTTTGATCTGGTAGAGAATTCTCCCCTCAACACCCAGTTGTTGCTCCTTCTCTGATCTGACTGCCAGGGTCAGAGCCCTAGGATCCTACTTTTATCCCCAGGGTAGATCTGTATCTGACTTGAGAGTCCATGTATTTTCGACTATGATAAGTTCTCTATCAAGGTCAGCTCTGACTCTTTCAGAGCCATCTAACTCCCATAGCTGTAATATCAGCATCGACTCAGAGGTTAGGTTTGATTCTGTTGTCTTTGGACCCATTTCTTCCTGTAGGAGCTTCAGCAACTCCCTTTGATCAGAGCTGAATGGCTCCTAGGGTTAAGCTTCTCCCTGAGATTTCATATCCAGAAGGTAATTTCAACAGAGCCATTGCAGGCTCGGTCTTCAAGGCATTCAAGAGACTGCTGTCAATACCAAGGGCTGGATTCTCCCCATCTCAGTTGGATCCATCATCGCCCCACCCCCACAGGATCTCCCAAGGTTCACAGTTTGACCATCCTGTCCTCTTGGGGCAGCCAGTATCTGAGAGCCTTCAACACTACTCTCATGTGAGACTATATATGTTTTTGAGTCCTGTACTGAACAATCCACAGAAGAGGCACCTGGGAAACAATGTAAGAGGAGGCTTTTAGACTCCCCAGAAGAGTCACCAACCACTGATACAGATTTTGATTAAGGAAAAGGTTCCCCAGATCACACCTTGAGGGTGTCTTGTTCGGAGAGATCCTTCAACTGCTTAGACAGAAGGGAGGGGTTAGTCTTCCCAGACACCTTCTTCAGAAGAATTCCACAGTGGTGGTGGCAGCCACCAAGAAGGAACTTGTGGGAGAAAGTTCCTCTGTCCATCTGCTGAATAGAGAATCTCAAGCCTTGGACAGGTTTGGAAAACAAGTATATTCATCTACTTTCTTGATGAGAGCGCTTAATAATTTGACATATTTTACATGTCTTCAGAGAGATTTGGTAAAGGAAATCTCCAGTTCCACAGATAAGGTCCCTGAAAGAAATCAGAAGAAGACACTTGATTCCCAGATGGTTACCCTCATATCCCTATCTAATGTTTCTATGCACCCCATATCTAATGCCATGTGAGGGGCATCTTGAGCAGTTGGCACAGGTATTTCCATCAGGAGGCATACCTGGATGTGGCTTTGCAACTTCACTGAGCATGTGTACATTCTTTGTTAATGCCCCTTACGACAAATCAACCTTGTTTTGGGCCTAAAGTCAAAGACACTATCTCCATGAGTGAACAGGATGGTAAATCTGTATCTACTGTAGGGATCAAATTCTCAACCCCTCAGCAGAACTTCACCAGGAATCAGAAGGTGGGCAAAAGAATGTGGTTCAGAAAATCTCAAAGGTTTTTGTCGGACTCCACTGAAGACAGAGTTTTCCATGGCAGAGGGGGGAATCTCTTACAGTGGATATTGCTTGAGAGGTAGGGGTGGTCCTCAGAATCAGGGCTTCAGAGGTCCAGTCTCAGCAAAACCCTTTCAGTACTCCTGAAAGGTTGCCTGCCTGTCCTACTCTGGAGGCAGTCGAGGTGCATTTGTCTCTGCACCCCACAGACTGAATGTCCATCACTCAAGACGGGTGTTTGCAGAGAATAATTACCAGAGGCTATTTCATTCCATTCCACACTTCTCCCCCCCTTCAAAAGAAAATTCCAACATCCCACCCTTGGAAACAGAATTTGCAGCTTCAGAAATAGAGAAGCTTATAAAAATTGAGTTATCCAAGATGTTCCACCAGACAAAAAAGGGTCCATAACTTACTCAAGATTGTTTTTAGTTCCAAAGAAAATGGGGACCTGAGACCAATTTGGGGTCTAAGTTGACTAAACAAATACATTGTTTGAACCAAGTTCCAGATGGTCATGGTTTAGTCAATCTATCCTCTTTTGAAGAAGAATGACTGAATGTGCTTATTAGATCTTCAGGATGTGTATTACCACATCATAATGGACATGGTGCTCCAAGAAGTATCTTCACTTTCAGGTGGGTGCCAGTCACTACCAGTGCAGAACCCTGCTCTTTGGTCTCACCACAGTCCCCGGGTGTTCACCAAGTGTACGGCAGTAGTGGCAGCTTACCTACTACTGCAGGGATTCCGAGTCTTTCCTTCTCTGGACAACTGTCTCATAACCTCCGCATCCAGGGATTTACTCCTTCTGGCCAGAGATTCCTTCCTCTGCCTGTGTATCAATCTTGGAATTAAAGGTAGATCTTCAGAAATGTCAACTTCAGCCAGTTCAGTTTCTAAAGTTTATTGGAGCTCATCAAGGCATGACAGTACTTACTAGAAAGCTTCCTCAGTCATGCATCCTGGCTCTACACTCACAAGCCTAACAGTTTCTGTCACAAAAGAAAGCAGCAGTCAAGCCACCAGTACAATTGTCTGTCAGGCATCAATCAGTCATCTGATCATTCTCTCAAACATTTACAGACAGCACATTTGTTGGTGGTTGACTACCCCTCTACTTCAAGAGGGACATCCCTTTATTCTTCCTGCTCCTCAGGCTATAGTGACCCTATTAGGGTGGGGGTGAGGGGGCATTACTTGGGAAGGACAGTCCCAGGAAAGTCCTCTCTCTTAGAGGCCAGCCTATACATCAATATCTTGGAAATGAGGGCAGTCCTCCTTGCGTTGTTGGCATTTCAGGATGCTCTCCCCTGAATGTAATTTCCATTCAAACAGACAACATGGATGTTGTTTGGAATGTCAACAGCAGGGAGGAACCAGATCTTTTCCCTTGTGTAGAGAGGCCATGAGAGTTTGTCAGTGGGCAATATATTCACACTGCTTTCTGATAGCAATAAACATCCCAGGGAAATCCATCATTCTGGTGGGCAGGTAGAGCAGAATCATTCTACTCCCACATGAGTGATCCCTTAATCCCCTTGTAGTGGATCAAATGTTCACCTGCTGGGAGACATCCTTGTTGTGATCTTTCTGTGTCTACCATGAACACAAAATTCAACAAGTTCTTTGCTCTGATCCCCCATGACAGGGAGTCACCCAGGGATGTTCTGATGCACTCTTGGCACCTGAGACTTCTTTACCGCTTTTCCCTTCATCTCTGTTTCTGCAGAAAGCAATGGCACTTAAGGTTTCTGTCATCCTCATAGCCCCTCATTGGCCTTGACAGGTGTGATTTCCCCTCCTCTGGCTTCATCTAGTTTACCCTCTTATGAATTTGGGCTCAGACCAAAATCTGATATCTCACCCATCCAGAGAGCCTCATCCAGACACATGGATGCTCAAACTGACAGGTCAGGTTTTCCCCTTCCATTGTTCACATTTTGTCTTCCTCATAAGCTTTCAGCTAGGACGATATACAAAAACAAATGGGAACGATTTTCTATTTGGGCATCATAAAAATACCTTGTCCCATTTTCAGCTCCTCTTTCCACAATTTTGGACTTTCTGGCTCATCTTTTTCAAGGAGGAGCAAGCTACAATACTATTAAAGTACAGTTGGCAACGATCTCTGCTTTTCACATTGGGAAGAACATATCCCTGTAGCTTCTCTCACATTATCTAAAGCCTTTCTTTGAGGTACCTTCCCTACTACACACCCCCTCTCTAAGATCCAGCTCCACCTTCGGATATTACAGTTGTCTGACAGTTCTTGACAAATATCCCCTTTTGAACCTGCTGCTAAGAGTTGACCTTAAAGTACTTGTCATGGAAAACCTTATTTTTGGTGGCCATATCTTCTGCAAGAAGGATTTCTGAGTTGCAAGCACTTTCTTTAAAACCCCCTTATTTAATTTTTCATAAAGACAGAGTTTATTTGAGGGTCCATCCTTTCTTTGTCTATATGTCTGACTTAAAAGACAGGTTTGGGTGCCAAGTCATTCAGAGCTTCCCTGCTGCCAAAGAGTGCAGTCCTTTTTGGACTTCAGAAGGTGGAAGGCCTGCTTGTGCTGTTCCATTGTTGGACAGTTAACTTCCCTTTGGCAAAAAACCTTCCACATAATATTTTTAATTATTTAATCTACTTTCCTGTGTAAGAAAGTACACTTTCAACTAGAAATATGTGTTTTGATTGTCATGCAATTAGGCCATACATTTGTCAGTATTCTTTCTGAATTTCTGCAACAATGGTGAACACACATTGTAGTAGTTGGATGTTCATCAGTTGCATTTTTATTTACATCAAACTGCCTCTATCAGAAAAATCTGAACAACTGTCCATTTAATTTGCAAAGGCTAAGCTGGGACAAGCAGTATCAAAGATTACCTTGTTTAGATGGCTGACTCAATGTATATCTTTTGTATATCAGCAAAAAGGTCTGCCCTTGGCTTCAAAACCCAAAGCTCATTCAACCAGATTATTGGCATCATCTACAGCCTTTTTCTCCAGGGTTCCCATTGATGATATTTGTGCTGCAGCTACCTGGTCGAAAGTTCACATACTCATTTTTCACTATAAACTGGACAGTCCGTGTACAGCCAGGGCTTCATTTGGCTCAGCTGTACTCAGGAATATCCTTCCTTTAAGGCCACCCAAGTGTTCAAGTAGTTGTGGACTCAGCCCCATAAGCAGAGGAATGGATGGAAAGACAACATCAGATACAAATGTTATGTACTTACCATACCGATAGATCTGTGTTGTCGTATTCTGCCTATTCCTCTACTTACCTCCCTCCAGCCCCCTTCCTTATCTTACTGTTTTTAGTCAGATGATATTTTGTCATCAGTATGTGTCACCTCTAATAATAGATCAGACTAACTTTGCCTTTGATCTTGGAGTTTAGTGACTGTATCCTCCTATTTCCTCCCACCACCATTGTTTAAGACCTAGATCAGGTTGTTAGGAGGGGCTAACTTGAACTGAGGTAGCTTCAATGATACAAGGGAATTATGGGTAGGGGAGGAGTCTGAGTACCAGATCCTAAGCTTTGAAGCTGCTAAAAATGGATCCAAACTCAGATCTGATGCCTATACATAGAGGAATGGACGGAATACGACAATGCAAATCTATCATTATGGTAAGTATATAACTTTCATTCAACCAGTGGAAAAGATTTTCTTGTTGGTGCCTCACCTATAACCAGGACCCTATCTGAGATTACCTCTGCTCTCAAACATATCCTGTAGCCCATTTACTTCTTTAGCAAGGAGTATTTATCAGCCATTTTAGCATGTCTGCTCATGGATCCTCCTCTTCATTTCAGACTTTGCTCAAGCTGCTATAAAGAGAGTTTTTTTTCTGTTGATATGTAAGGTCACCAGTTATTAATTGGGATCTTTACTTTTTGCTGGGAAGTTATTACTGTCTTCATTTGAACCAGTTGTTTTGGCTGCTTTTGATTCTCTTTCAGTAAGCTAACTGGTGTATTGCTATATCATTTGCAAGAGAGCATCTGGTTTGAAACAATTCATGCAGGGTTATTCCATTTCCTTTTCCATGCATATAAGGTTATCTGTAGAAACAAATCTCCTATATATGTACTTACTACTTTCAGAGCACATCTAGCCATCTATCTCTTTATTTCTTTCAGAATTTGAATGGCAGAGAAAATATATTATATATATTCTCATCATGCTTTTGCAACTCTGGTACTATCTTATCAGTACTAAGTCCTTTAGGGAAGCTGTACAGCTGTTGAACTCCTAGTGTGGGACTGGAAAAGGACAACCTGTGGTAATTCAGACAATTCCAATTGATGATCATATTGATCACTGCTACAGTAGACTACGCTGTATGGGTTATATCCTGCATAACATATAACAGCCTGCCAGCTCCCAAAGCTTCAGGGCACCTTCCACATGTCCAAACTGTTAGCCAGCTCGAGCTGAGCTGACCAAGAAGACAGGTTTGGGTGTCAAGTCCTTTAGAGATTTCCTGCTGCTGAAGATTGCACCCCTGTCTGGGCTTCAGACAATGGATGGTCTGGTTGTGTTGTTTCATTGCAGGACAGTT
The DNA here is from genome assembly GCF_019279795.1 of Protopterus annectens. Classification (NCBI taxonomy): domain Eukaryota; kingdom Metazoa; phylum Chordata; order Ceratodontiformes; family Protopteridae; genus Protopterus; species Protopterus annectens. The sequence goes on from NC_056735.1 coordinate 364,990,024, forward strand.
AAATTCCCCTAGCCGGTTTTAGGCACCAGTGAACCCTGCAGTTGCTGGGAGCTCCCTGATCCTGGGCCCAACCACAGCAAGTTATCTTATCTTGATATTTTGTAACATGTCTGTCAAACCAACAAAAGATAGTAAAGCAGTCTTGTGTACTTTAATAAACCAGCTGGGTAATAACTCTTAGGTTCATAGATTAGTACTAGGCTGACTGCCCTTGTGGGCCATTTTAAGCCTAGCTAATCATCCCAGGTGAGTATCAAATTCTGCACCTTATGTCTGTAAGGTACACACCTTAGCCATTATACGAAACTTCCACCCATCTTGTTTATATCTCCTTTAAAATTCAAAGATATTTCTGGTTATACCAACAATGTCTTAAAAAAGCAACAGACTTCACAATTCTATTAAATATTTTACCACTAACACAGTACCCCTGGCTTAATTAAGCTCTGCTAGTGGACATTCACTCTAGTAAAACTAGCAGCATAGCCAGCTTTAGGTACTTGCAATGCCCATGGCTGCATGGGGCTTTGCATCCTTAATCATCATTGTCTGTGTGGGGGTCCTACAAAAGCCGCTGCTGGTTGGGGAAAAATGAGGAGAAACAATGTATTAATTTCCTGATTATGTTCTTTGACCTGAACAGGTCTGTGATATAACAGTATTAGGATCTTCTTCTTCTTTCGGCTTTTCCCAGTTAGGGGTTGCCACAGTAGCTCATCTGTCCGCTCATGATTGGCAGTGGAGTTTTACAGTGTCGAGTTGCCTGCCCGGTGCCCAACCTTCCACAGAAGGCACACACACGCACATATTCACACCTAGGGCCAATTTCGTGTGTCCAATCCACCTACTGCATGTCTTTGAGATGTGGGAGGAAACTGGAGCACCCGGAGGAAACCCACGCGACCACAGGGAGGACATGCAGACTCCGCACAGAAGGCACCCCAGCTGAGAAGTGAACCGGTGAACCTCTTGCTGCGAGGTGGCGATGCTAACCACTGCACCACCGTGGCCGCCCATATGACAGTATTAGGATAAAGCTGATAATAATGCTTACATTGCTTATGTTCATTGAGATCAGCAGCCCAGAGTGGCTAATCTCAGTGCAAACCTTGGATTATAGAAAAGCTGATGCTTCTGTTTCTTTTTTTTTTTTTTGTGGGGGGGGGGTGGTTTGGAGCTTTAAACACTGACAGAACATTAGATGCTACAATTTTCAACTTTGCAGAAGAATGTGTAATGCCAAAAATAACAGAATAAAGACTCAAAATTAGGAACAAGTTTTAAATATTTCTCTAATTTAATTAAAAGGTGGATAGTATAACACCTTTTGGATCAATGTGCATTTTTTGGAAACTGAGTATAAAACTGATGTCTGGATTTATTGACTGTTTGTAATCCTGAATGGTTTATAAGCAAATCAAACTTTTTTATGAAGGATTCAGGAAACGTGTGTGAAAAATCGGGGAAGGTCTATGAAATCAGGGACAGTGACAGGTTTGCATTACTCCTCAGTGAGTTAAAAAAAAGTGACTTAACCCTGCTGCTGTTTGACATCAGCTAAATGGCAGTCACTGATCTGGTGTGGCAGTACTTGTGTTGCACAGTGTATTGCTATTTGCTGAAGTAAGTGTATGGTATTAGGGTTACCAGCTGTCACTCTGAACAGTTGTATCCTGTGAAAAAAGTAAAAAAGAAAAAAGGCAAATGTCTTGAGATTTTAGGACAAAAATATTTCATGCATTTTCTTTAATAGTTGCATAAAACAGTTATTTTGTATCTGAAACACCTAAATGTTATATGAAATAGCATAAGTAACTCAAATGTTATAAGAATAAGCTTTTATTTTGGGGAAAAAGTGAAGTGCTGTTCTTTGCAGTGGCCATGGGTATGTTCTGTTCTGCAAAATCTCAGATTTCTGCAAAAAGTGTCTCACTTTGGGCATTTCAAAAAGGTGGCAACCCTACAAAGTATGGATCTGTATGTGTAAAAAAATATCAGTGATTTTTATCTGTGCACACACCCAATAATGCCAGGACACATACATTATTCTTTTACACATCAATAAAAAATGTAGCTATCGAGTAATTATATTTCAAAAGTAAAGCATAAACTATATCACAGAACATTCAGACACTTAGATCTTCTAAGAATCAGAGGGCCCCACAAAAGCTGTTGCTGGTTGGAAAAAAAGGAGGAGAAAAAAATGTATCTGTTTTCTAATTACGCTCTTTAACCTGAACAGGGCTGTGAAATTACCCTGTTAGGATAAAGCTGATAGTGGCCTCTGATCTCAATTGAACAAATTCTAAAACCCACCCTGCTTGGATGTGTGTGCACAGAAAGCTGTTGTATGTTATGTGGATGGTTATTACTTTTTTTAATTTTCATCACAGTCAACCCTTAGAGGTGTGCACATGAGGTTATTATAGCTTGTGTTTGGGCTGAGGACAGTGTGATCTTTTTTCTTTTACTTTTCTCACAGGCCTCTGAGGTGTACAAAGAAGGTTACTACAGCTTATTCAGAGGCAGTGTACTGTCTAGGAGCAGCAAAGTAGAATACATTCCTGTAATCATTATTTTTTCACTTTCCTCACAATCACACTTCAGGCTTGTGTAGAGGTAGATGCCTTTGACGGTTTGGGTTGAGGAGTGAGTGAAGGAGACATGCTGTACATATGCACATCAGCAGTCACTTGAATGAAACACATGACTGTGACACTTTGAACTTCTGCTTTTATCCCAACCTAACACCAGAAAGATGCATATGTGGTCTTTTTGGGGGGCTAGGGAGGTAGGCAGTTCCCATATAGGACCGGTCTATCCAGACAGTTACTGGCTTGTGAGTTTATTTCCCCTTCTACTATATATAGGTGGGATAAAAAGATGTGTTTATACCTTTTTGAGATTTCAGGATGAGTAAGCATTCACTTTTTGTTTGGGCAAAAAAGTCCTGAAGTTATCTATACTCTAATGAGGTCCCTCCAAGGGGTTTAACCAATCAGCATTCAGAGTGTAGGTGTGGGAGAGAGCCAAAGCTTTTTGAACAGTGTCTGGTTGTTGTATCCTGGGCAGGTTGGTTATAACCCAAATTGCCAACGACTACTGCAGCAGTGAGAATTTGAACATCTACTGTTAAGTGCAACTTACACAACTGCATTTTTTTTGTATTCAGGGATTGTTTTTGTAGTAGCTGGAATAAGTAGTAAATACTGACAGGACACCAGACAAGTGTGAGGAAGGTGTTAACAGCATGCACTGACCACAATAAGAATGCAAGAATCCATGTTTTTGTTTACTAGTGATTGTTGAGTGTAGATAGTGAACACTGAGCAGCAAATGCTATTTTAGAGAAAAGCAGATTAGTTACTAATCCCAGTCAGTGTATTTATTTAGAGGTGACTGGGGGCTAGGCTCCACAGCAGGGCTAGCCACCCAGCAGTGTAAACCTTGGCTCTAGGTGATTGTCACTGATGAGGTGACACCCAGACCCCATGTGCAAAAATGTGAAAAGGGTTTGTGGATGGATGGATGCACTGGGCATTAGGCTGTGAGAAGCTGGTCTTAAAGATATTTCATCACAGTTAAATGATTATTGATAATGGATTTTCCAGGGTGCAATGCATGTTTATGGAAGAGAAATAAGTCACAATTGAGTAATGTGACCATTATTACTTTCATTCAAAAGTAAGTGCCAGATGTGCATCAGAAAGTGGGTATTTTCAGGGATGAGGAGGCAGTATGTGTGTGAAAGCAAATGATCACCAATCTCTTGTCAGGGGCTGTGTGCATCCACACTTCTGAACAAAAACTGAAAAGTTTACTTTGACTCTTTGAGAAAAAATATTTTTCTGACTTTTCTCTAAATGTCACTGAAATCTTTGATACTACATTTAAGTTATCTTAACATATAAACTGTTTTAAATAACCAACATTTAAAGCTTAGCATTTCAGTACTATGTTGCTACTTATGTAAATTTGTCAGAGGAGTTGACAATTGCCTTTAAACCCCTGACTAATCTAATTGCTTTGTTCTGTTATGAAAGGGGAATGTTAAGTTTTCCACCTCTCTGCAATAAAACAGTGGAAAACAGTTCCACAGCTTTGTCTTTTTTATATCAGCTGCTGTGTTCCTGACATTAGCAGGATTAATTGCCCATCTAAGATTTACAGCAGTCAGTACCTGACAAGGTAAACTACAGATTAAAAGGACAACTATGGGCAAATGATGAAAAAAATATATATAATCATGAAGTATTGCACTTCTCAAAGCTTGCCATAAAATAAGTATTAATTCCTTTTTTTTTATCCTTGTCTGCCCTCATGGGGGCAGACATCCTGTTGAGATTTTTTTTCCCTTTGGAATGCTAAATCAGTCCCAAAATGCAGTATGACAGCCCTTGTGATAAAAAGTAGCCACTAGCCTACCATTTGTTGTCAGATTAGTCTTCCATTCACTTAAATGGAAAACCTGAAAAAAAAAACTGCCAAGTTCTGCAGATCAAGTGTCATTGACTGGTCTACACTGAGTTTTACAAATGCTGTTCCTACTAACATATACTGCACATTCTCTGAAAAAAGTTTGCAAAAGTGCTAACAAATTACTGAGATAAAAATTACTTTTTACAAAGAGCAGTTTTGTTAGTTGCAGTTCCTGACCAAGTTACCTCTCCCATCTCCCCTCCTTCAATGAGCCTGATTCTATGTTCAAATATTTAGTCATCTTTGCATGACAATAGACATCAAACAAATCACAGCCTGCTATGCCACTAAAGCTCTTCCTTCATATGTTTCTTTACTCCTGACTTTTGACTAGTATTTTCTCAGAAATTAGGAGTTAAAAAAAAGAAAGAAAACACAAATATCAATCCACAGTTTATCAAATATATCAATTTCTTAAAATATACACAGTGATATATTTACTTTGGATTGTTTTCTGGCTGTTCACATGGTTATTTTTGCATGGTAATTCTGTCAAAGTATAACTTGAGCCATTTTATGTAAATGCCAAGCTGAAAAATAAAATCCACAAAGAAATGGTGAAGCAACCAAGGCACAGAATGATATGTGTATCATGAAAGCGCTTACCTGAGTGAATAAATTTACCTTGGATTTTACCTACCTTTTATTTATCCTTGGACTGTGTTTAAACTAGGACATTCTGTGCCTTGGTTGCTTCACCATTTCTTTGTGAATTTTTATGACTTTATTGTACCTTGGTGGAGTACTTATCCTAGCTGTTTCCTGTCTAGCATTTTCTTGGATTTTTAATTTTTGGTTACAGTTGGGAAAAATGGCTGAAGAATGTGTAACTGTAACTGTTGCGCCTGAGATAGAATTTGATTATTCTCCAAATGTGGAAACTGGAATACCAAAGAAAGCATCGTGGAGAGAACAAAATGGCTGCCACCCTAGAAGCAGTGTTCTCACATAGCTCTGCCACTAACATGAAAAATAACAGCTAATCTTAAGACCTAAAAGCCTACTCAATATTTAATAACCTTACTGAACCAACAAGTATCTTACCTGAGGAGCTTTCCTGCATTGGGCGAAGACTAGGATGAGTTTTTTGTGAAGGATTGTGATTGATCTGACTCCCTCTTCTACTGTGTGCCCGGGATACTTGTGGCCTAGGCCTCAAAGGCCTACTACTCCTGTGAAGAAAAAGGCATTGAATAACTTATACAAACATGTCAAAGGATCTGGATCATATGGAAACTCAAACCACCAAAGCAAAGTTTTCAACTATAGCTTCCCCAGAAAAAGAAATAACCTCAAAAAGGGCCAGAACTACTAAACAACAAGAGACAACTAAAACAACAGCACTGACATCAAAAGAAAAATCTGACTCAAATTATATGGAGGAACTAAAATCTGCTCTACAACCCATCCAAACAGCAATTCAAGACCTCTCACAGCAGTTTAAATCTTTTAATACATCCATTGACAAAATCTTGACCAGAATGGATAAAACAGAAGCAAGGGTGCTGGACAATGAGATTAAAATTGAACAGATACAAAAAGAGCAAAGAAATAATGAGTCAAGCATAAAGAACATACAACAGAAACTAATTGACCTCGAAGCCTGATCCAGATGTAATAACCTCATCATTAGAGGCATCCCAGAACATGTTACACAATTGAACTTATTAGAGAACGTATCTGAAATCTTCTCTTTGTTCCTGGACAGAGAATCTCTTTCGGATAAAATAATTATAGAAAGGGCACACAGAGCTTTAAGACCACCAACTGACAATTCTAATCCAAGACCGGTGTACGTCAAGATCCTAAACTACCAGCATGTAATCAATTTATTAGGATCAGCAAAAAAGAAAAAATACATTGAATGGAAGAACTCAAGGATTTCTCTTTCTCCGGATTTGCCAATCCCAATTAACCAGGAGAGACAGAAATTAGCCCCCTTCTGTGCCTATCTAATTAAAAAACAAATCAGGTTCCAGATGCGGTACCCCAACACCCTCATTTTTACTTATCAGGGGGCTCAACTCTCAGCACAAAACTTCGAAGAAGCTGTGGATATCTTTAAAAAGGCATTCAAAGAGTGCCCAAACCAATCAAAGTAAAAACTGGTTTGTTTTCTATTCTAGGACGAGCGTAGTACTTCGGTAGTAAATATTAACATATTTTTGCCTCAAACAATGTATTCCTGCTTGTATTCATGTTCTTACCTAAATAAATGGTCCCTTCAATACTTTCGAAGTATTTGTCACTTGCTATGTTGGACCCAGTGGCCTCAAATCACCTCATGGTTTGATCTTTGCTTCACAAACCGAGCGCCATGCTAGTTAAGTCCTCGGTCATGGATCTGTCATTTTATTTCCCTTGGATCTATGTGGCTCTTAAAGGCGCAGAACCTCCCTGAGCTATCAAGGCACGCTGAAAATGAACCAGGAAGTACCATCTGTCTCTTCTACTCACGGTCTACAGAAAAGTCCGACATCAGGAGGGTAACAAAGATCGTCGCTACGAGCTTTCCAACTCTAATCCTTCACAGTTGCCTCTAAGTAATGGTTGCGATGTTAATTCATACAGCGCACATTGCAAACAGGTCAGTGCTGCGTTTTCTGGCGGCAGCTCACTACCTCTATCTGCATTTTTTCGTGGTTTTTTTTTTCTTTTTTTTTTTTTTGATATCTATACAAGATACCACAGTCGCTAGCCCTTTACAGAGGCTGCTGTGATGTGAAACCTGTCAATGCAGTAAACGCTAAATATGTAGTGGCAGAAAATGTATTGTCCTAGTTTGAGTTGTCACTATGGATGACCGGGACTAATATGTTATTTTATTGTCAACTTCATTACATATCCTGAAGGGGCACATCGCAATTCCACTATAATGAGGACAGGTCATTAATATGTGGTGCATTAAATTGAAATGAATGCAGATGGGTTGATAAGATTTGAGTCTATCCATTTAAATAAGCAATGGGTATCACAGAGAATTTCTTTCTGCATACACAATACCCAAGCTACAAATCACTGATACGGAAGGAGGCTTATAGAAGAGTACAACTTTAGGGTATAGTCTGTTGAAGAGGCATGGTTGGGGAGCTCCTTAAGGATCCTGGGCATAGGTAATGATTTGCATGCAGAACAGAAACATATTTCCATGATCTACGGTGGATGAACAATAAATGCTTTGTTGCACATATGGAATAAGGTTACTCGTCATCTCCAAGATCTGGGTCTGCATGTATACAAAAGCAAGGTCTGCAGAAATGTTGTTTATGTTTGCACATCTCTTCTGCTGAGCTGCAAATACATTTGTCTGATACCCGTAAGTGAATAGACTTACCCCAACATATTCAATAGGGTGACAAAAAATGCTACACCCATAAAACACCACTGAAAAAATTCCTTTGCAGATAACAGCACCCATACCAGTTCCTACATGCATGCTCACTCAAAAACCACACTAGTATACAGTTACACATACACACACGCAAACACATATACACACACACTCTCGCACACACACACACACACATGGTTAAACTGTAAAATATACATACAAACACGCAACACTTTTATTACACACACACACTGATATAGCTCCTGATGTTGTTGCAAACAGACAACTCAGTTACTCTGAACTCTACCCGGAGCCTACGGATCTGTTTATTGTGTTTCTCTACACTGGTATTCATGTTCCTTTTGTACCCTGTCTGTTACAATTAGATGTACTGCAAATTGCAGTTCACTTAAGACCACAAAGCTGGAATATTGATAGTGTACATTTCTATACATTAGCAGTTGCTGACATTTGTCATGGGAGATCCACTTCACCAGCTAACATTAACGTCAACCCCCAGGGGCCCCTTTGTGTTGCCATTCTCCATTGATGACATCTGCAGTTAGAGGGCATAGATTCATACTTTGAATGTATAATTTTGTGTTTTTCTAGCTCTATGGTTAGTTTTGTGAGATAGTTGTTATAGCTGATTGACAGCCCTAACTCATACAACAATAGGTGGCCCTCCTCTATTTTCAATCTATTTTTACGACTAATGGGTTTTAGACCACAGTATTGCATGCAGTGCTCAGTACTAATGTTTCTTGACACTTATATTTAGCAAGTCCACCAGAGGGTAAGTTGTCTCAGTGCTAGGTACCACTATATGGGCTCAAATGTCATGGAAAGTAAGTTTATATCACATGGTTACTCCTACATTTGTCAAGGCAAGAACCCTTCTCAAAGTTCTTGCCTGTTGTCACTAGTCCAGGTAAATCTCCAATCTGCATACACCAAATATATTGTTTTAGTGCATATACAACTTGAAATTTTTCTCTAGTTTGCATTTGAGAATTGCTAGTTTATGAAAAAAGAGGGCCTCACAGTCTGTCATCCATAGGCCTAGCTGGAAGATTGCGAATTCACAAGGACTTTGTATATAGAAAAGTATTGAAAATAATTTTTAGATATTACACATGGCTCATTGTTAATCTAAAGATTTAAGTGTGGGATATGTTGTTATAGTGTTTAAATATAAGCTCCCACCGAGCAAAACCCTTGGCAGTTACAGTTTTGGTAAAACTAGTTATGGGTTTAACAGTTGATACCCTACGAGTTGGCAATCATTAGGAGCTAAACTCCACCATTGAGGTTTATCTCAACAGTAATTTTTATACTATATATAATGTTTTGTTGCTGTTTATTTCTACATGATCTCTCATTTAATTAGGCGGAGCTATAGGGGTTTGCTATGCACTGCATGGGTTTGCTATGCATTTCTCTTCACGGTATCTTAGGACGTATTCTCTGGGAACAATGCTCTTCAATCACTGGGTGAGCCCAAGACCAAATCACTGGATCTTCCCAGACCCTTCCGGGCTTAGGGGGAGGTGGGCAGGCACCGGGTTTAAGCGGGAAGGTTTTATCATACTTGCCCTCATGTGCAGTATACAGTCCTACAGTATTGTACAGCGATTTTCTATCCCCCATTTCTTATCACCTTTCTTGATATACCTAACTCAACTAGATGATGTGGAACTTAGAATCCTGGAACATTAAGGGGTTACAATCACCTAAAAAAAAAACTGCTTATGCACCTAACCCTGAAATCTACCTCCAATATTACTCTCCTTCAGGAGACACATTTGCTGAATCAGCAGTGGGAACAAGAAAAAATGAGACCATGGATCAAAAAGATCATAGCCTCAGAAGGTACTACGAATAGCGCCGGGGTGGCCATTATCATTAAGAATAGCTTTGGGTCGAATATAGATAAAATGGGGACAGATGAGGACGGTAGATGGTGTTACTTCACCACAAATCACCCTTCATTAGATAAACCTATTATCATTGTAAACATTTATGCTCCTTGTAACTCTCAACTAAATTTCTTAGCGAAGTTATATAACTTTCTTACCCTTTTTCCCAACCACTGCTATATTGTGGGTGGAGACTGGAATTCGGTGCAAGACTCAAAAATGGATAGATCGAATCCCAGAGCTAGATTTAATCCCTCAACGCAGAAAGCTCTAACTGAACTGACAGAAGATTTTAACTTATTTGACCTGAACATATTTATAGACCCTGTCCAAAAAAAGAATAACTATACCTTCTTTTCTGGTTGCGCCAAAAGCTGGTCCAGATTAGACTTTTTTCTCATTTCCATGGCCTTCTATAATTTGGATATCGCCTTTAACCAGTTCCCTAGATCTCTCTCCGACCATTCCAAGATCTCTTTATCTATCCACAGATGCAACAAGGGTCCAATAATCAGAACAGATATCTATTGGCATTTGAACCCCAATCTCTTAGGGAGAGAGGAGATTACCTCTCAAATCGAAGAATACCTTGATAGTTTTCTTAAATCTAAGAATTCCTTTCAATCTCCCGTTGACTATGAATGGGCTGCGACTAAGTCAATGATTAGAGGTTTCCTGATAAACAAAGCCTCATACTATAAAAAACTCCGTAATAAAAAAGAAAGGGACTTAACCGCTCAGCTGCATAAAGCAGAAACTGAATCTCAAATTAAACACACGCAACTGCTAGAGGAGCGTATGTTTCAATTACAAAAGGACCTAATTTCCCTACAAGCAGATAACCTTAATCTCCAAGAGATTAAATCATTAGCCTTATACGCAGATGTATTACACGGTCCCTCCAGATTTTTGGCCAGGGTAATCAACCTAACTAAAGCCTCTACTTTTATACCTGAGATACACTATCAAGGGAAGGATTTCCAGAAACCTAATGAAATCATTAAAGTTTTTGAAAATATCTTCAAGCAAACCTATGGGCCCTCCAGTAACATAGGTGGGGAGTCAGAAATAAAATCTTTTCTGAACAATTTAACCTTTCCCAGACTAACAGAGAGTCAAAATAAATTCCTAGAGAGAGACATTAATATACAGGAAATTAGTTCAGTAATAAATAACCTTAAAATGAATAAATCCCCAGGTCCAGACGGGTTTACTGCTGAATTTTATAAAACATTTAGTGAGAAAATCTCCAAAATCTTGTTGTTACTTTTCAATTATATTATGACCAATGGGTTTAAAGATATTAATTTAAATGCCTCTAGAACTATTTTCATTCTTAAACATAATATGGATCCTAAAAACCCTGGGAACTACAGACCCATTTCCATAATTAACTTGGACATGAAAATTCTGGCCACGATCCTAGCTAATAGGCTTAAAGACGTTATCTCATATATTGTCTCCCCTGAGCAATCTGGTTTTATCCCGGGCAGACAAACTAATGATCAGACCCTACTGTTGGAAGCTATGATTCACCATTCCAATCTTAGCAATCACCCGATATACGCCTTAGCTGTTGATGCATCCAAGGCCTTCGATCGCCTGAGTACTAAATTCTTATTTGCCACTCTTCCTTTCTTCAACATCCCAATCCCATTTATAGACAAAATAAAAACCCTTTACTCCACAGCATACACTACTCTACAAATCAATAAACATACATCTAACAGAATCAAAATTGTCAACGGGGTCAGACAGGGCTGCCCCCTTTCCCCACTTCTTTTTAACCTATATATGGAACCACTATTCATCCATATTAAACAAGCTACCTTTCATCACCCCCCTAACATTTATAACTCAAAGATCTCATTTTCGGCATACGCTGATGACCTGAACATATATTTCACACTCCCTGGATCTGACCCAGATAAAATTTTATCTTCCATTAAATTATTTTCTAATCTCGCAAACTATAAACTTAATAGAGAAAAATCTCTCATATTTCCCTTAAACCTCCACTCAATGTTGCCTAACATAATGTCAAAAACAGATATCAAATTTAAGGATCAGCTGCTCTACCTAGGTATACACTTTTCCCAAGGAAATCATAATTACCATCAGGATAATGTAGTCCAGTTCTGGTCTAATATTCAAAATGAATAGATGGTCTAAACTTAACCTACCTTTCTTGGCCAGAACCACAGTGATTAAGATGAATATTCTTCCTAGATTTCTTTAAATCTGTCATGCAACCTCCAGCATTTTGCATAACAACTTTTTTAAAAATATTGTATCATCCATCTCTAAATTTATATGGGCCCCTAAAACTGTCAGGATTAGTTACGCAAAACTCACATACCCTAAGGAACGAGGGGGGTTGAGCTTACCTGACTTTAAAACCTACTATGAAATAATCAATGGTAGCAGAATATTTAGGATAGCAGCATACCATAAGGCTAATTCTTTGTGGACCCCGACATGGGTGATTTTATATAATAACTACATTAAATCATTAAAATTCAACCCTGCAGCTCTCCCATTTTTAAATGAAGCAAACTTAGGCGTTCTAAAATGTACAAAAAAACTATTATTTAGTATAAAATCCCTTCAGGCCCTCTTTAAATCATTAAATTTGTATCACTCATTAATAACTTTACAACCAATCCATCTCAACCCCAACCTTAAATTAAATGGGCACATGTTAAACTTGGAGCAATACCCCCTCCTTCTGAATACATCTATCTCTGATCTATTCCTCTTTAGACATCAGTCGATTTCTGAGCTAAGAACCAATCTGAAATTACCCATTAAATACCTGAGTATTTTAAGACAAATCAGAGAGATAGTACAAAAATACCTTGACCACCCACTGGTCTCAGACAAAGATATCTCAACTTGTAAAATGCTAAGGAAACTCCTTCTCAGTGGAAAAAAAATGACTTCAAGTGCCTATAAGGTTATCATATCATTTAGATATCAGGACGACCTCATCTTCTCGAACTTTTGGTCAAAGATTAACCCTACTATTAACCAAAGCCTTATCTCAAAGGCTATAAACCTAAGCTCTAATTCTATTCCTTTTAAAAAGATGAAATACACTCAACTGATGATTATGAACAATGCATATTTTACTTCTGAGGTCCTTAGTAGAATCTTCCCTAATCAATCATCTGAGTGTCAATATTGCTCGAATCAAACGGATGATATCCTACATTTGTTTTGGAGCTGCAAGTGTTCCTACAAGCTCTGGTGTGCTTTGAGAGTGATACTTGAGAAAAACTGGTTATGAAAAATCCACCCTCTCTTGGGAATTTACCATCCTCCATATTCCACCTCCTGGCTTGTTTAAAAGGAAATGTAAGGCACTGATACCTATCTTTATGTTAATCAAATATTACATTTCACTAAATTGGAAAAACAGGCACGCTTTGTCTTGGGAGAGTTTTAAGCACTCAGCTATGAAACACCTCAAAGCACACAAATTCTTGTTCCACAATATTAAAGACAAGCCTATTACTAAGGAATTTTGGGGAATTATATCTGATCATGTACTTCAATGATTATTTTTCTTTGATGAATACCAATAATTTACATCAAGCTGTACTTGTTATATTCTACAAGTTCTTGGGCATTGTATGTTTGTATATAGTTTTGGTTTGACATAGTTGGTTAATTGTTAAGGCTGCATGACTTCATTATCATTTTATCCCTTGTATTTCTCTTTGATGTTCATGTATGTTTTACATTTGTATTGAAAATCTACAATAAAGAGAATTTAAAAAAAAAAAAAAAAAAAAAAGAAAGAAAGCATCGTATAAACTACATGAACTGCTAAACAAAAAAAGGTAATCCTTTGCTATCTAATGAGACTTTTTTTGATGGAAATGGTATAGAACATGAAGAAATAGACTATGCTGCCTTTTTGAGGGCAACACATAGACTAGAGGATGGCCTGTACAAGATTAAGAAGCTATATACACAGCGATGTTATTTTGAAGCATGTTTGAAAAATCATGTCATTCCCAGAGGACTCGAGAGTCCTGAAAATGCCAAATCAAGGGGAAAGGCAACCTGAGTTGTTAAGTAAATGGCAGCAGCTCAATTTAGAACTGAGCTTTAACTATATTCGCCTATTATTGGAATCCTCTGTTAAAGAAGAGGAAGAAAGAAGGGCCAGTGTAATTTCTGAACAGGAATCATTATTTGCTTCATATCCACATAAATTAGTGGACAAGAAATGTGCTTCGATAGCTGAATCTGTAGCAGTTTTTGAACGTAGACTGCTACGACAGAAATTTCACAAACTTGAAAGGGACAAAAGGGATTTTAATGAATGTGTATGGCCCAAAAATAGCAATTATGATCATATTAAAGAAGGTACGACCTTAAATAATGAGAGGGGGGGCCCACGCTAAACAACACAATGGCATCACTATAGAGAGTTTTGAAGAGGAGAGGAATTTAGGAGCGAGAACTAAATCTAACGCTCCTCCAACTATTAGCGTTCCTTTAGCGATGACTTCAACAGCTCGTTTAAATGGTGGAATGGAAGAGAAGCGAAGGCTGGAATCCAACGAGCAAGTGTCAACAACTTTTGTTCACTTGAGTGAAAAAGTGGAAGAGAGGCGAAGGCTGGAGTCCACCGAGGAAGTGCTACAAAAGAAAGCCACATCAGGAATACAAAATGATGGACAAGAAGGTACATCAAAACAGGTTTTTCACACGTTTCCAATAAAACTGAATACTTCAGAGAGACAATTACAGAGAGGCAGGTCATACAGCATGAACCGCAACAAAAGGAAAATACCTACAAGCCCTCCAGCCCTAGGTGTATCCAAGAAGGCATGGAGAAAGGAAGTATAGTTTTAAATATTTCCTCAAGGAATCTGACTGAACATGAAAGAAATGTATTGGAAAGGGGACTTTCTTTTATTCCATCACAATGGACTGAGGTAACTGATACCATTTTAGATTTGCACATGTTTGGTAGGAATGTTTTGCTAAAAATGCTTTTCAAAAATCAGGGTGGTGAGCCTAAAGATGTTAATGTATATAAGAAACCTAGTTTATTTATTCCACCCGGCCATCCAGTTATTGATGTTTTTATTAACATTTGTGAAAATGAAATATTTGAAAATGTGAATGGTAAAACAGAACTAAAACTTTCTCCAATTTTAGCAGGGATGAATGGAATGCTTTAAAACAATTACAGTCTGACAAAAATGTTATCATTAAGCAAGCAGATAAAGGTGGCCCTGTAGTTTTAATGGATAAAATGTATTATGACACAGCGATGTATGAAATGCTACAGGATACCTCTGTATATGAAAATATCAGCCAAGCTGATATGGAGGGGATGTTATCACGATTGGATGGGATACTATATGATTGTTTATTAGATAATACCATCTCAAATGAGCTATACGACTACATTAAGGTAAAAGAACCTCTAGTGCCTAGCATACATGGTCTGCCAAAAATCCATAAGGATGTATATCAACCTCCTTTAAGACCTATAGTGTCAGGACGTAACTGGTCTACAGAGTCTATCTCCATATATGTTGAGAAGAATTTAAGAATGTTAGTAAATAATAAGAGACTCTAAGCAATTCTTGCAGGACCTATATGTGTTTAATAATGCATATGAAAGACAAGATGGAGATCTTCTATTAGTGAAACTAGCTGTATGCTCGTTGTTTACTTGTATTCCGAATACAACCAGATTAGAATTGTTAAGACAATATTTGCTGGAAGAAGGGACATGCGATGTAAAGAAAATAGATCTAATATGCTTATTAATGGAGTCAGTTTTAACCAATAATGTGTTGAGTTTTGATGGTAAGTTATATAAGCAGAAAGATGGTGTGGCCATGGGGACGGCAAGCGCATATAGCTATGCAAACCTCGTCATGGCCACATGGGAAAACAGGAATGTGCTTACTAATGAAAGGTGGCCCCAGATCCAATTTTATAAACGGTTTGTTGATGACCTCTTCCTGTTATGGAGTGGTGATGATGCAACGTTAAAAGAATTCACTACAGAAATTAATAACAGCACTGACTTTCTAAAATTTGAGATGAAATACTCTAGACAGGAAATAGAATTTCTTGATGTAATGATTAGTATGGATGATGTGAATGGGATAACCACCAAGTTGTTTACGAAGAAATGGCATAGAAATACTTTACTCCAAAGAAGCAGTATACATCCAGGACATATCTTTAAGAATGTAGTAAAAGGGTAAACCCTTAGGACATCAAGGCTAACAGCCAGGGATGATGAATTTAAGAAAGAACTAACTAGTCTGAAACGCAGATTTAATGAAAGGGGTTACACTGATAGTATGACCTCAGGTATCCTGGATGCATCTACTTCATGGAGAGATAGTATAAGTAAGCCATATTTTTCAATGCCCAATAATGATAAAACAGGTTATGTTCAACATAAAAATGAATCTGTTAGATTCTCTACTTATTTTACCAGCGATGTGAATATAGTAACCAATGTGATAAAAAAGAACTGGAATATATTAACACAGAATCCAGAAATCAAACAAGTTGTAGGGGAAAATCCAAGTTTTATATTTAAGAACAGGAAATCTTTGAAAAGGATGTTATGCTATCCACATCATAATAAGGGACAAGATATGGCAGGAGTAAAAGGGACAGTTCCTTGTGGTAGATGCAATCAATGCATATACATAAATCATGAGAATGTATTTACACATCCAAACACTAAGCGAATATATGATTTTAGTGTAGCAGCCAACTGTAACACAAACCATGTGGTCTACTTGGCTGTCTGTCAGAAATGTTCTGCATTTTATGTGGGCAAGACTGACAGACAGCTAAGATTTGGAATCAGGGAACACTTATTAAATATTAGGAATGGTGTTGCCACTAATGCGTTAGCCAAACATGTGTCCTCTGAAGGCAATGACCATAATTTTATGTTCTCAGTTATTGAGAGGATTATTCTTAATGAGAGAGGTGGTGATATAAGGAACCGTACAGAGACCTCTGAAACTAGGTGGATTATCAGATTAAGAGCTAATAAAGGAAAGGGCCTTAATGATAGAATACCCTTGAAACCAGTTTTGAAGAATAGGAGGTTGTTCAAATGAAATTAAATTATTTTAATGAAAGACAGATAAACATATTAAATATATATTTTAATCATTTTTCATTTTAACTAATGCATTTTGTGTTACAATATTTATTACGTATCTATACTTGAAATGTTTTCCAGTATGACTTTGTACATATTGTAGAATGACTGGTTTTACTTTAAGTGCTAATTACTTCAAGCATTAATTGGTTTGATTTGATTGGTTTGAATACTGTTTAAATATAGTTGAGTAGGAAGTGTTTCTTTGAAGGTCTGAAGAAGTGATATGTGTATCATGAAAGCGCTTACCTGAGCGAATAAATTTACCTTGGATTTTACCTACTTTTTATTTATCCTTGGACTGTGTTTAAATTAGGACATTCTGTGCCTTGGTTGCTTCACCATTTCTTTGTGGATTTTTATGACTTTATTGTACCTTGGCGGAGTACTTATCCTAGCTGTTTCCTGTCTAGCATTTTCTTGAAAAATAAAATTGTTTTGTTTCTTCTTAACCTCTCAAGCCTCTTATGGGACTCACTACTTTCTGTTATGATTGCTTAATGCAGCTTGTCTTAGTTGTACAAGCAACATATCTTGCATATTTCAAAGACATGCATCTAGAGTGTTTCTGCCTGGGCCTCCGCTGAAAATTGGCTTCATTCCAAGTCAGACTTTCCCAATAAACAAATATCCTCTCAGCACAGACTCATGTAAACAATTACTTTCATCCATATCACTTTTCAAACACCCACTAAAACTACACCTTAAAGTATATTGGTTATGCCCATGTACCAACCCAGATTAACACCATCCAAAATACTTCCTTTTTCCCCCTCTATTACCCACTAGGGTGCAAATACATGCTCTTCTTAGCCAGTACTGTAGTTTTCTTATTTCTTTCTTACTTCATACTCTAAAACCCTTCTCCTCCTGATATTTTCTGTGTCAGTGTTAGTACTTATGACACCTATGTAATTTTATTGCAAAGCCCTGCAAGCATAATAACTAGATAGAAACCTTCACCCCTTCCTCACTATTTTTGTCTAACTATTGTCAAACGTTATACCTCTTGTATATAATACTCATACTACTGCTTAGCCAACATCCTCACTTATCCTTCTCTTTTGTTGATTGTTCTTTCTATGCTAACCTAAACCTACTTTGAATTTAATTATTTACCATTTTGAATCTTTGCTGTTTGAAGCTATTTTATAACTAAATTAGATTATACCTTTTGCTGTAACTGCATTTTCTTTTAACATGCATTATTTTTTGTGTAATAATTTTACTGTTTTGATTTATTTTCATTTGTAGTCCTGTTATATTAGCTTAATTTTGGAGCTTATCTCCCTGGGCCTTTACTGAAAATGGACATGCATCCAGTTAGACTAGTCCAGTCAACAAATGTAAAATAAAATAAATAAATGTAGAAAGCTTCCAAATCAGAAACTTTTCAAAATAGCAGTACTACTAATTTAGTAAGCTCACAAAATAAGACTGCATGAATTGGCATCCCCTCTAACGAAAGAGAGCTGTTAAGTGCAATACATGTTAATATTTGTCCATGAGAATACAACACCTTATTCAAAAATCATTATGGTTCATAGATTAATACCAGGCTAACTGCCATTTTAAGCCTAGCTAATTAATACATGTGAGACTCAAACCTTGCATCTTGTGTCTGTAAGGTAATTACCTTAACCATTATATCAACCTCCCACATGGATTGTACTATCTAAGAGCAAAGATGTAAGCCAAAAGTAGGGACCCTTGTGTTGACTTCTGGGCTTTGACAATGTGTGTGTGTGTATGTATGTATATATATATATATATATATATATATATATATATGTATTTTTTTATTTTAAATAAACA
Organism: Protopterus annectens; assembly: GCF_019279795.1. Lineage (NCBI taxonomy): Eukaryota > Metazoa > Chordata > Ceratodontiformes > Protopteridae > Protopterus > Protopterus annectens. The sequence goes on from NC_056735.1 coordinate 365,008,736, forward strand.
GACCATCCCAAACATACATGTGTAGAACAAATATATGGAAATATAGATATAAAGCTCATATAATGTGTGCATATGTACACGTGTACACACACACACACATATCAGCTAGTAAGCTACTGAGTACTCCATTGAATTCAAAGGGACTTCAATGTCAAATGTAATGAAACTGTTCTTTTGCAAGTGTGCATGTATTAAATTATACCTCCTTGCATCATTCGCCCTTCCTCTCTCATATGCCCTTCCGTGACCTCTTCTTTACACCTGATTTCTTTTTCCCCAGTGTCTCGTACATCTTGTATATATGCAAATATCAATTTATAGTATTGCACTCACTGTGTACGCTAGAATAGTACTAACCCATACACGTATGCCTTCTCAACAAATGGTCTATATTTTACTTTGATTTCTACACAGTATATTCAGTGTGTTGTGACCATCTTGGATATAGTTGAAAACAAGCACTAGTTAAAATAAATAAATAAAACAAATCTGTTGTGTGGACAGAAAACAGATGATTACATTCAGTGTACTGGCCATCAGTCATTTATTTTTCAAAAATGTATTATTATGAAGACGTAAGAAAGATGTCTTGGAGTAAGCATGTGCATATCAAAAGGCAGAGATGAAGTACAGAGGAAAAGCATCTTGTGGAGGTGACAAATGTTATTGAACAAACATGAGCTCAGGATTCAAATTGAAATGAATGTCTGTGAAGGAATTTGATGCAAACAACATTGCAAGAGAACACAAATATTTATTCTGAAATGAAGGATTGACACCTCCTTACTTCAGCAGGAAACACAAAAGTTACATGTCTCTGAATGACTTCAGAAATCATAATGTGTGCGGGCAGTTGAATAACAATGACCCAGAGTGTTTTCAATAGGAAGGGAGAGGCATAGTAAAGAAATGTCAGTGATTCCATCAAGCCTGGGTAACTCTCTTCTAGACTGTGTAAAATCTATTAATCAGCTGCTGTTTAATTTACCCCTGGCTTTCACCAGGGTTTAACTCTAACCTGTGGAGCATGTTTATTATTGTTTGCTTATGTACTATTTGTCAAAATTATACTTGTAACATGTTTTTAATATTTCTGTTTACCTTGGAACTTTTCTCCCAGGGCCTCTGTTGAAAATGGACATGCATCCAGTTGGACTATCCTGGTCAATAAAGGTAAAATAAAATAAAATCTGAAAGGCAACTGCAGACATTGGGACTCCTCTTTAAATGAGTTTGCTTAATTTTTGAGAGAGACAATGGAAGGACAGGTTTGACAAAATGTAATGGGTCTGCAGTTAACTCACAGGTAGCCATGACACCCCCCCCCCAAGGTGTCCTAATTGTGCTATCTGATGACTTTAGATAGATATTACTTCAAAGGAAATAAATAGTATTATCAGACTGGGTTATGTGGAAGAGAAAACATACTTTGCTCAGGTTCTGATCTAAAATACAGTTGCATCATCATTCCACCTGAGAAACGTGTGAATATTTGTGTGTGGTTCAGTTGGAATTATACAATCTTGTGACTTTTTATACCGTTACTAGCTTCTCATGAACCAGGATACCTGAAGTAGGAGAATTCCATTTAAATGAAACTTATAAAAAAGACAACTGAACTGCTAGCTCTGTGGGCATAGAGGGTTAAGCCCTTTATGCCCACAAGGTGAGAGGTTGGCATAATGGTTAAGGTGTTTATCTTACAGACACAAGGTGCAGGGTTTGATTCTCACATGGGGTAATTGGCTAGGATTAAAATGGCCTATAACGGCAGTTATCCTAGTACTAATCTATGACCCTGTGAACATATGAACCCTGACTATGGCTAAGCTGGCCAGAGTTTAATTAATAGCTCAAGTGCCTGATTGCCCTGGCAGGGAATGTGTGTGCTGTGGAAAGGGGAACACAGGTGTTACATGCTGTAGCAGTCTTTTGGAGGAAGAGGAGCAGTTCAACCTGGGGATGTGTGTGTGTGGTTCACCAAGCCACCAATGGAAGTTGGTGTGCTCAGAGGCTGCACTTGCACAGGATAAGGCATTATGGTGACAGTGTTGATGCAGGTTACATGTCCTTCCACACAGTAGGGGAAGTTCCTAGATACCCCTGGCCAAATTTCCCCCAGTGCTATTAATACCACCTTGGGTATCCCTGAAAACAGGCCACTAGCCTAGTGTGACTAACCCAGTTAACAAAAGAAAAATAAATAAATAAGTGACTGCATAAACTCTGCTGTACCTGACCAGATCAAAACAAGGTCTTCCTGTAAAAATAAGCCACCATGGTGGACTTCAGGTATAAACAGATTATATAACAAGAGAAAAAAAAACTGTTGTGCAAAAGGAAGAGGGATCTCACTCTGCAGAGGAAGAGTTCCCTCCTAAGCCTAAGCAGGTGAATCACAAATCATGTAAAGTCTTCTAAAGCAAATTATGAAACTAAAATTGCATCCTTAGCCAAGGATAATCATAAGGCATTCTTTGACTAAGTCCGAAGTCTAAAAGGGAATACCCAGCTATGTGCTGAAATGGTTGTAGATGGGATCACTCATACTGCACTGGAAGATATCACCAACCTGCTAGCTAACAGATTCAGTGCAAACTTCACACCCCATCCCCACCTACCATATACCAAAGCATGTATGACACCAACCCCCTGTCTAGTGTCTCCATAAAACAGGTCATGTTTGCACTCGCCAAAGCCAAAAACATGACCTCAGTGGGACCAGATAATATCCCAGTTTAACTAGACAGTCTAAAACAAGCCTTAATGTACCCACTTGGCATTCTCTGTAATCATAGCTTGAAAACTAAATATGTTCCTGCAGAATGGAGAACAGCAGCAGTAATCCCCCTGCACAAAGGTGGGCCATCAACCGACCCTGGGAACTACAGACCTATAAGTCTAACCAGCCTCATCTCAAAGGCCATGGAAAGAATTATCAAGGAACTTGTCAACAAGGACAGAGGCAACCTCCAAACCCTGGACCCAACTGAGGTTGGCTTCGTTAAGGGTAGATCATGCTTATTAAACCTGGTAGCCTTTTTTGTAAATGTCACCAAAGCCATGGATGAAGGTAAGACAATGCACACAACCTATCTTGACCTTGCCAAGGCTTTTGACACAATCTCCCACTCTGGCATCATTGAGAAACTCTCTCAGCTGGGGATTAACCCTTCCTTTACTAGATGGGTAGCCAATTGGCTCACCAACAAAACACACAGTTAAAATTGGTGACTCCACCTCAACCAGTAGACCCATCACCAGTGGAGTACCACATGGGTCTGTGCTGGGCCCTTTACTGTTTGGCATCTATTTCTCAGAAGTCCAGGCCAAAGCAGATTGCCTCTGGCTCACCAAGTTTGCTGATGATTGCAAACTGAGAGCAATCATTGAGTCCCCCTAACAATGTCAACATATTACAAGAAGGGTTGACACAAATAAATAAATGGTGCCAAACCCATGGTCTAACACTAAATGCAAAAAATATATTATTCTTCCATTTGGAAAAACAAATTCCCTACAAATTACAGTATTGACAGCACCCCCCCTTAGTTCCAACCCAGGGGTGTGAGACTTGAGAATACAGGTTGATCGCAATCTGAACTTTAACCACCAAGTTTCCAAAGTGGTAAGGAAAGCCTTCTACATAGCACATCTCATAAGCAAGGGCATAGAATCCAAGTCAAGGGATGTTATAACTCCACTGTACTCAACCCTCATCAGACCACTAATAGAGTATAATGCACCCTTTTGCATGTACCTCCCAGACACCTGCAGCAGCTGGAGAGACCTCAGAGTTTTCTCACTAAGAAAATACAGGGACTGCAAGCCATGACCTACATGGACAGGCTGAAAGCCCTGCCACTTTACTCTGTATGTTATAGGTTGCTGAGAGGTGACTTGTGCCTGGTCTATAGGGCAATCTTCGACCTTGCCCTAATGTAAATGCTGCCCATCCACAAGTGAAATGTAACAAGAGTCAGTCATTCTAGGGATCTTAACCTAGCCTGTGACATTAACAGAACATGCTGGAGAAACAGATATGTCTTCCAGAGACTCCCACATAATACAAATACTTGCGAGAGATGCAGCTATTTAGCCAAACTGGAGGCTGAGCTCTCTCAACTCAGGACTGGCAAGACCAGACAAAAGGAGAAGGCACTCCAAAGCAGACACCCAAAAAACTGCTACCTCAAGACACCTCACAAGCAACACATAAACCACAAAATCAGTGTGCAAAGCAGTCACAGCCCTTAAGGCCAAATACAACACCAAACATACTTGTCATAGGTGACTCCATAGTCAGACACACTGATGTCTCACTCACCAGGCTGAACAAGGAGAGGGTCACAGTAAGCTGCCTATCAGGCGCTAGAATCCGCCACATAACACAAGCACTCGGGTCACTCCACGGCAAGTACAAATATGACACAGTCATTGTCCATGCTGGTGTGAACGACCTGAGACGTACCTTCCTGGACTACATGAAAAGAGAGATAGAGGAGCTCTCTGATTATGTAGCCCAGGCAGGTATGACCCTGACCCTGAGCAGTATCCTTCCTTCACCAAGAATGATGCCACAATATAGAGACAAGATGATCAGCTTTAACAATTGGCTTAATGTCTGGTGTCATTCAAAGGGGATCCAGTGTCTGTCTGCCTGGGATGGCATGCTTGACAAGCCACGCTGCTTCGCAAGGGACGGCTTGCACCTGTCACCCTTGGGATTCCGGATATTGGCTAAGGCTCTTGCCATCCCCATAGTGCCTTTTTTAGGCAAGGCTCAAATTCTAAACCTACCACCCTAGAAAACAAAAATGGGAAGAAACTGAGGGTAATGCTGCTCAATGCCAGAAGTCTAAATCTCAAAATGCACGCACTCGAGGCCCTTCTCAGTATGGAAAACATCGATGTCTGTGCTGTAACTGAAACCTGGTTCAAGGCTCCTGAGAGCACCCCGGCACTATTAGGTTTTACTTCATATCATGCGTTCCGGCCCCAAAACCCGGACCACACCACAAAAGGAGGGGGTGTATCCATATTCATAAAGGATACCCACACCTCCAGGTTAGTGGCAATGCACAAAGCTTCGGAAACCATCCAGGTGCAACTAACCATAGGATAAACTGCTCTACAAATTGTAGCATGCTACAGGCCACCCTCTCAAACTCAGGAACCCCACACAGCCTTCCTGAAGACACTGGAGGGTATAAATGTATCTCCAAACACCATCATATTGGGTGACTTCAACTATCCGAATATAGACTGGGAACATTACTCAAGCCCTAACTTTCTAGCCCAACGGTTCCTGGAGTTCATAAATTCAAATGCCATGGAACAGCTAGTCACTGTTCCCATGAGAGGAGAAAATATACTAGATCTCATTATCACAAACATGGGGACAAAATGCTCCACACGGAAGTATATCCCTCATTGGTGAGATCTGATCATAAACTAATCTCACTGGAAATCCACCGCCCCCCACCCCAAACAAAAAAGACCACAGTGAAGAACTTCTCTAAAGCAAACTTCACACTACTCAAGACTGGTGTGGTATCCTTCAAGGCCCCTGAGCCAGTGGAAACCACAACCCAAGCTGCGGAAGCCCTTACAAATGCCTTCTGTGAACACCTCCAGGACTGCATGGATCAGGCAATCCCAAATAAAACCAAGACTCTTTCCACAAAGGGCAAACGTCCAGTCTGGTGGACCCCAGCCATTAACAAACTTTACAATAAGAGGAGAAAGCCATTACATGATAGAACAAAATCCATAAAAGGGAAGTCACCCCTGATCATTATTAGTAAAAAAATACGAGCACTCATAAAATCAACTAAGGCCAATTTTGAGAGAAAAATTGCCATGGATTCAAAGGACAATCATAAGGCCTTTTTCAGCTATGTTAGGAACCTGCGTGGAAACTCCCAGATATGCTCAGAATTAGTCCAAAATGATACAAAAATCACTGAACCCACAGGCATTGCCAACATACTGGCAGACAGGTTCAGTGCAAACTTCCCCCCTTTCTCCCCCCTAAAGGAGAGATAACTATCCCAGCGGAGTGTAGCCTCCCAGACATCTCAAATGCGCAGGTGAAAGCTGCTCTCTCTAAAGCTAAAAACACAGCATCAATGGGACCGGATGGTGTCCCCGGCTGTGTGCTACACAAGCTAAATGAGGAATTAAACCCGCACATAAGGCAGCTGTTTAATCTCAGCCTTACCACAGGATACGTGCCCAAGGAGTGGCATACGGCAACTGTGGTCCCACTCCACAAAGGCGGTGCCTCTACGGACCCTGGTAATTACCGCCCCATAAGCTTAACAAGTCTAGTCTGCAAAGCTATGGAGAGGATCATAATGGAGCTCATAAACAAAGATATAGGGGACTTGCAGACATTGGACCCGACCCAGTTTGGCTTCGTCAAGGGCAGATTATGCTTTTGAACTTGGTCGACTTCTTCAAAACAGTCACCAAGGCCATTGATGAGGGAAAGGCAGTCCATACAGCCTACCTTGACCTTGCAAAGGCTTTCGACACAATACCCCACTCGGGTATTGTAGAAAAACTTACCAGCTTAAATGTAAACCCATATGTCACAAGATGGGTTGCAAACTGGCTTAAGGACAGAACCCACAGGGTTAGAGTTGCTGGCGCTATGTCAGACTCCAAGCTGGTCACAAGTGGTGTCCCACAGGGCTCGGTCCTTGGCCCCCTATTGTTCGGCATCTACTTCTCAGAAGTACAGGCCAACATGGGAGGACTTTGGCTGACAAAGTTTGCAGACGACTGCAAACTGGGCGCCATAGTGGAAAGTGCATCAGACACGGATATCCTTCAGAAGGGACTCACAGAAACAGATAGCTGGTGCCAGAGCCATGGCCTGAAGTTAAACCCCAAAAAATGTATAGTCATACCCTTTGGGAAGGTAACCCCAAGCTACCATATAGGTGGCAATCCACTAAGCACAGAAGAGGTTATCAGGGACCTGGGGACCCAGGTTGACAGTGGCCTTTCTTTTGACACTCACATTGCTAAAGTGGTTAGAAAGACCTTCTACATTGCCCACCTGATCATAAAGGGATTCACATCCAGATCTAGTGAGGTCATTGTTCCCCTGTACTCTTCACTTATCAGACCAATGATCGAGTACAATGCCCCATTCGGGATGTATCTCACCCGACATCTGCAGCAATTGGAGAGACCCCAAAAGTTCCTCACCAAAAGGATAAAGGGACTCCAAAATCTGTCATATGCTGCCAGATTGAAGAAACTCCAGCTCTATTCAGTCGCATACCGTCTGCTCAGAGGTGACATGTGCCTGACATACAAGGCCATGTCCAACCTGGAATTAATGGGCATGCTCCACCTCAAAAAATCCAAATCCACCAAAACCACTAGAGCAAGTGACTTAAACCTTAGCACGGATATAAATAGGACGTGCTGGAGGGATAGATTTATCACTCAGAGACTCCCTATGCTGTGGAATAAAATCCCGGTCCATGTGAGGCAGAGCACCTCGCTGGCTCTGTTCAAGAGAAATCTTGACCTGTGGATGGGAGATCGCAGGTTTACCCCGGGAATCATCTCTGTGTCACTGCTGGACAGAGGCACAACAAATTAATGGGCACAGTATTTTTTCATATAAGGGGTGGCGTAAGCCACAAAACTTTGGGCTAGGCTTATAAATGCCTTAGGGCAGATAGCCTAGTATGAACCTATGAACCTATGAACTTCTCTGGAATAGACTTCCTATTCACGTAAAACAGTGCTACTCACTGATCTATTCAAAAGCAATCTATATAATTGGATGGGAGACTACACATTCTATGTCCCCCTCATGGAGAGGGGTAACCAGTGTTGATCACAGACCCGCACTGTTCATAAATTCATTCTGCTAACTACTCAGAAAGAACAAATGGAGATACTTGGGATTAACATGGCTAGGTTTGTCCTCTAGCCTAGTAATCTCCTATGAACCTATAATACACACACACACACACACACACACACATATATATATGTATATATATGTATATATATATATATATATATATATATATATATATATATATATATATATATATATATATAGGTTCATAGGTAGGTACTAGGCTATTGGCCCTAGGGCCTATATAAGCCTAGCCAAAAAGGTACCCTGGCTTTCGTCACTCAAGAAAATTATTTTCCTGTGCCCCTGTCGAGCAGAGCCACAGAAGTGATCTTCAGGGTGAATTTCCTATTTCCCATCCAGTCATCAAGATTTTTCTTGAAGAGTGCTAATGAGGAGCTCTGTTTGACATAGATAGGTAGTCGGTTCCAGAGTATGGGAAGTCTCTGGGACAGGAATCTATCCCTCCAGCATGTTCTGTTTATTGTGGTGACAAGATTTAGGTCCCTACAGTGTGTAGCTCAGAGGGACTGGGATGTCTTTAAGTGGAGCATGTCCAACAGCTCTGGGTTTGACATAGCTTTGTATGTTAGGCAGAGATTGCCTCTGAGTAGGCGATATGCGATGGAGTAAAGATGGAGTTTTTTGAGACAGTCTGTGTAGGGCATCTGCCTGAGGCCAGTAATCCACTTTGTGAGGTATTTCTGTGGCTTCTCCAGTTGTTGTAGATGTCTTGTGAGGTACATACCAAAAGGGGCACTGTACTCTATAATGGGTCTAATGAGTGATGAGTAGAGGGAACAATGACCTCTTTTTTTCTGGATGAGAAACCTTTTGTGATGAGGTGTGCCACATAGAAAGATTTCCTGACCACTGTGGTGATGTGATTATCAAAGGAGAGACTACTGTCCACCTGTGTCCCAAGGTCTGTTATCACACTTTTGGTGTTAAGTAGACTACCACCTATGTGGTAGTTCATGGGTACAGAGTTTTTACCAAAGGGGATGACAATGCACTTTTTGGCATTGAGCTTCAGGCTACGGCTTTAACACCAGGCATCTGTCTCAGTGAAGCCCTTTTGTAGGATGTCCACATCGTTAGGAGTTTCAATTATGGCTCCCAGTTTGCAGTTATCTGCAAACTTCATTAGCCAAAGACCTTCTGTGTTAGCCTGTACTTCAGAGAAGTAGATATCAAAGAGGAGAGGACCCAGGACTGAACCCTATGGTACTCCACTTGTCACTGGTCTGAAGTCAGATTTGGAGTCTGATACTTTCACAGTGTGGGTTCTGTTCATGAGCCAACTGGCAACCCATCTTGTGACATAGGGATTTATAGCTAGTTTAGTGAGTTTATCTATAATTCCAGAGTGGGGGATGGTATTGAAAGCCTTGGTGAGATCTAGATAGGCTGTGTGAACCACCTTACCCTCATCTATGGCTTTAGTGACTGCTTCAAAGAAGTCTATCAGGTTTAGGAGACATGATCTGCCTTATACAAACCCGAACTGGGTGGGGTCCAGAGTTTGGAGATTACCAATGTCTTTATTTATGAGTTCCATGATGATACGTTCCATGGCCTTGCAGACCAGGCGCATCAGGCTAATGGGGCGGTAGTGGCTCCCCCTTTGTGGAGTGGGATGACCGTCGTGGTGCGCCATTCAGTGGGCACAAAGCCTAAGGTGAGGCTATGATTGAACATGGTACTTAGGTGGGGTGCCAGTTTGTTCTGCAGTTCGTGTAGAAAGCAGCCTGGGATGTTGTCTGGTCCCATGGATGCTGTGTTCTTGGCTTTGGAGAGTGTGTTTTTTTACGTGTGCAGCTGTGATTACAGGAACTTTCCATTCTTCCAGTATAGAGATGGGCCCTCTAGGGGTGAGTGGGGGGTAAAGTTAGCACTGAAACTATCTGCCAGGATGTTGGCAATATCAGTTGGTTCTGTATATTTATTGCCATTGTGCTGTATGCCAGAGCAGATCTGAATGTTGCCATTGAGATTCTTGACATAGCTATAGAATGCTTTGTGGCTGTCTTTAGAGTCAGTGGCAAGTTTGTTTTCATAATTAGCTTTGGAGGATTTTATGAGGGATCTCAGCTTCTTACTGAGGCTGACCAGGGAGCTCCTCCAATCATGGGATTTTACTCTTTTTTGCAGCAGTTTCTTTCTTCTATTGTAGAGTTTGTTTATGGCAGAGGACCACCAGATTGGCTTCCTTTTTTTGGAGGATAGCATCTTGGTTCTGTTAGGGATAGCACGATCCATGCACTCGTGTAAGTGCTTATAAAGTCCATTTGTGTAGGATTCAGCAGTCATACCTCTATTGTCCATCTGCATGGGTGTCATGAAGTTTGCCACGTCTGTCTTAAGAAGTGTGAAGTTGGCTTTGGAGAAGTTTTTTATGGTGGTTTCCCTAATGGTGGGTGGGGGCAGGATGTGGATATCTAGGGTGATTAGCTTGTGGTCGGATCTGACCAATGAGGAATTTGACCTCTGGTGTGGAACACTGGTCACCCATGTTGGTAATGACCAGGTCTAGGATATTGCTGCCCCTGGTGGGGGTATGAATAAGTTGATCCAAGACATTGGAATTTATGAATTCCAGAAAATGTTGAGCAAAATAGTTGGTACATGAGTAGTTTTCCCAGTTAATGGTAGGGTAGTTGAAATTGCCCATTATTAGGGTGTTGGATTGTATCCTAATATTTTCCAGTGTATCAAGAAATAAGGAGTGGGAAACCTGGGGCATGGTGGGGGGTCTGTAGCAAGCTAAAATTTGGATTGCGGTCTTGTCCATGGTTAGTTGCACTTGATTAATCTCAGATGCATTATGCTGTGCAACTAGCCTGGAGGTGTGGATATCCTTAATAAATATGGAGAAGCCTCCACCTTTAGTGCTTCGGTCTGGGTTAGGTGGCCGAAAGGTGTGGTATGAATTATAGCCTGGTAATGCAGAGGTGCTCTCTGGAGCTTTGAACCAGGTCTCTGTCACTGCACATATGTCGATCTTCTCCATTTTAAGGACTGCCTCGAGTGAGTGCATTTTGAGGTTTAGACTTCTAGCATTGAGTAGCATTATCCTCAGATTTTGCTTGCTTGTACCTGTTACGGTGGTGAATTTGTCATTTGATTCTTGCCTAAAAAGGCATTATAGGGGTGGCAAGAGCCTTAGCCAGTATCCAGAATCCCAAGGGCGACAGGTACCGGCCATCTCTGGCAAAGCATCGTGGTCTGTAGATCATGTCATCCCAGGCAGACAAATACTGGATCCCCTTAGAATGACACCAGAAGCTTAGCCAGTTGTTAATGTCAATAATTTTGTCCTTGTACTGTGGTATCATTCTGGGTGATGGCAGAATGCTACTCAGGGCTAGGGTCATACCTGCCTGGGCTACAAGATCGGAGAACTCCTCTTCCATGTCTCTTTTCATGTAGTCCAGGGAGGTACATCTCAGGTCATTCACACCAACATGGACAATGACAGAGTCATATTTGTACTTGTTGTGGAGTGACCTGAGTGCGTGCGTTATGTGGCAGATCCTAGCACCCGATAGGCAGCTGACAGTAACTTTCTCCTTGTTTAACCTGGTGAGTGTAACATCAGTGTGCCTGACTAAAGAGTCACCTATGACTAGAATGTTGGGTACGTTGTTATGCCTTATGGGCTGTGGTTGAGTGGCACACTGAGATTGTGGGCTATGTGTCATTTGGGTTGTGTTGGGGGGTGGAGTTTGCTTGTGTTTCTGCTTTGGAGGTACCTGTTGCTTGGGCAGGTTTTTATTGAGAGCCTCCGTGAATGTAGGTGTGTGCTTTGTGTTTCTATGTGTGTGTTTTGGTGATGTAGGTTTTGAGGGACTATGTGATGAGTATGGTATGGTGCAAGTGTTTACCTTCTCCTCTTGACTGTCTAGTCCAGTCTTGGGTGAGGAGACCTTTGCTTCCAGTTTGGGTATATATGCCTGGATAGGTGCTTATTTATTAAGTACTAAAAACTGCTTTCCTCTAGACAAGTGAGGAAAGTTGTGCTGTAGTAATTTGTAGCTTATTTAGTGCTTACAAGTTCTGAACAAGTGCTGAGCTCAAAGAAACAGATTTGAGTGCTGAAACTAAAAAAACTGGCTAGTTCTAAGAAACAAAATTAAGCTAGAAGGCTTCTCTCCAACACAGAAAGGGTTGGGGGCTCAGAGGCTTACAAATAGTCCTGGGTACAGCAAATCTGTATGTGGACTAGAATACTTACAGGAAAGGCAGTAAACAAACTTAGAATTTTTTCCCCCAAATGCTCTGTACACGGTAGGAGTGCCTGAAATCAGAATATGACCTCACTGCACTCAGTTGAGTGAGCAAATGAGATGGGCCCAGAAGGAGTATCCAAATACAAATTTACAGGAGGGGGTGTGCAATATCAAAGCCACAAAGATTAACACCAAAACAAGAACAGGGAGGGGGGGTTGAAACTAACTGTAGAGACACAGAGCCACAATTTTCAGTTCAGTTAATATTCAGTAAGAAACAAAAATACATAAAATGCAGTACTATATGAAAAAGTTGCAGATAAAAGTGTACTTAAATTCACTTATATGTCCAGTTGATTGCAGGCAGATCCTAGCTGGCCAAAGCTCAAGTATTCAGCAGAAAAAAAACAAAATGTACCACTTATATAAGGCAGGATAGTCCCTCAGCTGAAACACAGACTATCAAAGTGAAACTACCCCCCACTGCTATCAATGGCTACACTTCTAACAAGATCTCTGTAGAGACACAAGCTCTCTGTAGAGACAGAGAGCCACAATTTTCAGTTCAATTAATATTCAGTATACACACAAATACACACACACACACACACACACACATCTATAAATAGATAACTTTGAAACCTTGTAGTCAGACCTCCAACCAATGGCTAAGAGAAAGGAGAGACAACGGAGACCAAACTAGTGCTTTTGTTCCACTTCAATTTTCGTAGTAGAACTTCATCAGACATAATTTTAGCTCAGTAACAAACTAATATTTAAACAAAAAAGCCTGCCAAAAGACAAATCTAATGAAATTACACTAATAAAAATGACATAATTTCCTTTCAACATGTAAACAGCAATTAATTCAATGCTAAGTATTTAAAGAAAAATCTTTACTTAAATTAAATTTATAAAATTGTAAACCAAATATTTGATACAAATATGTGAATAAATTAACTGTAACATTGTAGAAAAACATATAAATCAATGTAAAAACCTTTTGTATGCAAGAATTAATCTAAACTTTATAAAAGTTTTGATTTTAAAACACATTTAACATTGCTAGTCCCACTGAGTCCGTGAAATGTATCTGCTCTTGTAAATACTTTAATTCGCAGATGTCAAGGATATCAATGGGGAAGACCTTCTTGAGTATCGTGAACTGTACTGGCAGTTATTTTTACAAGCCAACAGGCTGTCCAGTTTAAATGAGGTCTTATCCATTGTCCCTGTGCTGAAATTGAGGTCAGCAAAACTATAATCTCCCTATTAACTTTCTACTTTTGTACAAACTGGTTTTATAAAGTAAAAAAGTAAAATAGTTTATTTTGTTCTTTTTTAGCACATACAGTGTTTATATGTAACAACGCATTTATCAGCATGGATTTAGCAAGTAAAAGAAAGGTGCCCTTTAAAATTCATGCATTGTATTACAATTTTAATTTACATCTTGATTGAATAATTTTTATTGGTTGGACTTAATTTTAAAAAATATGTAAGAAGCAAATAACATTTTTAATTTACTTCTGATGAAGTTATGTACGAATGAAACTGCTTAACTACTTCTACTTCAGTAAAGTGGATATTTAATTCATGGGGGCTGTGGTGATTATAAGATTTCAGGGCATTGTATTTTTATTTTATTGGTTGTACATCTTTGCCTTCACTGCAACTGTGTTTAGTTTAGTTTTTGTTGGTTGGACAACTCTTCCTTAACTATAGACTGCATATGTACATATCTATATCTATCTATATATATATATATATATATATATATATATATATATATATATATATTATATATATATATCTGTCAGTGTGTGTGTGTCTCTCACACACACCCACACACATAGCTAAGTAAATACTAGGCTGCATTTGATTTTATACCCATCTGGATATACCAAGCTGATATAAGTATACTTTTTTGCACTTGATCTGTTTCAGTGATAGTTAACAAAACTGTACTGCATGTATGTATTTGCTTCATTGCTTATTTCTGGCCTCTGTCGGTCTGCAGTTTGTTTCTCAGGGTTAGTTCAGTAGCTAGTTTTATGATGGGGTTTGGTTTGCATTCTGTGGAGTCAGCCCACCTCAGGTGCTAGCTATTGCCCAATACCTCTGTGTTTATCTGACTGCCCGAGGGTCTATTTTCTCTCTTGTACTTCTGGTACAAAGACATATATTTCTGTGAAATTGTGCTCGGTAGCAGAGCTGATATAGTACAGCTAAGTATCTGGCTGTATTTCATTTTATAACCATCTGGATATACCAAACTGATACAAGTATACTTTTTTTGCACTTGATCTGTTTCAGTGATAGTTAACAACATGGTATTGTATTGATTTATTTGTTTCATTGTTTATTGCTGGCCTCTGTCCATCTGCAGTTTGTTTCTCAGGGTTAGTTCAATAGCTAGTTTCACGGTGGGGGTTGCTTTGGATTCTGTGGAGTCAGCCCACCTAAGGTGTTAGATGCTGGCCAAAAGCTCTGTGTTTATCTGATTACCCGAGGTTCTGTTTTCTCTGTTGCTCTTGTGGTACAAAGACATATATTTCTGTGAATTTGTGCTCAGTAGCAAAGCTAAGTACTTGGCTGCATTTGATTATCTAACCATCTGGATATACCAAGCTGATATAAGTTTGCTTTTTTGCACTTGATCTTTCAGTGATAGTTAACAAAATTGTACCCCATTTATTTGTGTGCTTCATTGTTTATTGCTGCCCTCTGCTGGTTTGCAGTCTGTTTCTCATACTTAGCTCAGTAGCTACTTTTACAGTGGGGGTTGCTTTCTATTCTCTAGAGCCAGACCTCCTAAGTTGTTAGCTACTGGCCAACACCTCTGTGTTTATTTGATTGCCTGAGGGTCTATTTTCTCTGTTTCACTTCTGGTACAAAGACTTACATTTCTGTGCACTTGTGCTCAGTAGCAGAGCTATGTACCTGTCTGTATTCAATTCTATAAGCATCTGGATATATCAAGCTGATATAAGTATACTTTTTTGCACTTGATCTGTTTCAGGGATATTTAATAAAACTGTAATGCATTTATTCATTTGCTTCATTGTTTATTGCTGGCCTCTGCCTCTCTGCAGTTTATTTCTCAGGGTTAGTTCAGTAGCTAGTGTCATGGTGGGGGTTTCCTTGCCTTCTGTGGACACAGCCCAGATAAGCTGTTAGCTACTGGCTAAGATCTTTGTGTTTATCTGATTGCCTGAAGGTCTAGTTTCTCAGCTGTGCTTGTGGTACAAAGACTTACATTTCTGTGAATTTGTGCTCAGCAGGAGAGCTCATATAACAGAGCTAATTACCCAGCTGTATTTGATTCTTTAACCATCTGCATATACCAAGTTGATATAAGTATTCCTTTTTGTACTTGATCTGTTTCAGTGATAGTTAACAAAACTGTACTGCATTTATTTATTTTCTTCACTTATTGCTAGCCTCCATCTGTCAGCAGTTTGTTTCTCAGTTTTAGTTCAGTAGTTAGTATCACAGATGGGGTGCATTTGCATTCTGTAGAGTGAGTCCACCTAAGGTGTTAGCTACTAGCTAACACTGCTGTGTTTATCTGATTGCCTCAGGGTCTACTTTCTCTGTTGTACTTCTGGTAAAAAGACTGTGAATGTGCAGAGCTGGTATAGCAGAGCTAAGTACCTGGCTGTATTTGGTTCTATAACCATCTGGATATACCAAGCTGATATAAGTATTTTTTTTTCACTTGCTCTGTTTCAGTAATAGTTAACAAAACTGTATTGCATTTATTTCCTTCATTGTTTATTGTTGGCCTCTGTCTGCCCGCAGTTTGTTCTCAGGGTTAGTTGAGTAGCTAATTTCACTGTGCGGGGTTGCTTTGCATTCTGTGGAGTCAGCCAACCTAAGGTATCAGCTACTGGCCAACATATGTGTTTATCTGATTGCCTGAGGGTCTATTCTCTCTGTTGCACTTCTTGTACAAAGACTTACATTTCTGTGAATTTGTGCTCAGTAGAAGACCTGATATAGCAGAACTAAGTACCTGGCTGTATTTGATTATATAACTGTTTGGATATACCAAGCTGATGTATGTATTCCTTTTGCACTTGATCTGCTTCAGTGATAGTTAACAAAAATGTACTGCATTTATTTATTTGATTCATTGTTTATTGCTGGCTTATGTCGGTCTGCAGTTTGTTTCTCGGGGTTAGTTCTATAGCTAGTTTTATGGTGTGGATTGCTTTGCATTCTGTGGAGTCAGCCCACCTCAGGTGTTAGCTACTGGCCAACACCTCTGTGTCATTGCCATTGCCTGAGGGTCTTTTTTCTCTGTTGTACTTCTGGTACAAAGACTTGCATTTCTGTGAATTTGTGCTCAGTAGCAAAGCTGATATAACAAAGCTAAGTACCTGGGCTGTATTTGGTACTATAACCATCTGGATACACCAAGCTGATACAAATATGCTCTTTTGCACTTGCTCTGTTTCAGTGATAGTTAACAAAACTGTACTGCATTTATTTATTTGAGTCATTATTTATTGCTGGCCTATGTCTGTTTACAGTTTGTTTCTCAGGGTTTGTTCTGTAGCTAGTTTTATGGTGTGGGTTGCTTTGCATTCTGTGGACTCAGATCACCTAAGGTGTTAGCTGCTGGCCAACACCTCTGCGTTTATGTCATTGCCCAAGGGTCTATTTTCTCTGTTGCACTTCTGGTACAAAGACTTACATTTCTGTAAATTTTTGTTCAGTGGCAGAGCTAAGCACTAAGGTGTATTTGATTCTATAACCATCTAGATATACCCAGCTGATATGAGTATACTTTTTTTGCACTTGATCTGTTTCAGTGAAAGTTCAGAAAACTGTACTACATTTATTTATTTGCTTCATTGTTTATTGCTGACTTCGGTCTGCATTTTTTTTCTCAGGGTTAGTTCAGTACCAGTTTCATGGTATGGGTTGCTTTGCATTCTGTGGTGTCAGTCCACCTAAGGTGTTAGCTACTGGCCAACACCTCTGTGTTTCTCTGATTGCCTGAAGGTGTATTTTCTCTGTTACACTTCTGATACAAAGACGTACATTTTTGTAAATGTTTTCTCAGCAGCAGACCTAATTACCTGGCTGTATTTGATTCTTTAAGCATCTGAATATACAAAGGTGATATAAGTATACTTTTTGCACTTGATCTGTTTCAGTGATAGTTAACAAAACTGTACTGCATTTATTTCCTTTGTTGTTTATTGCTGGCCTATGTCTGCCTGCAATTTGTTCTCATGGTTAGTTGAGTAGTTAGTTTCACTGTGGAGGGTTGCATTGCATTCTGTGGAGTCAGCCAACCTAAGGTGTTAGCTACTGGCCAACATATCTGTTTTTATCTGATTGCCTGAGGGTTTATTTTCTCTGTTGCACTTATTGTAGAAAGACATAGATTTATGTGAATTTGTGCTCAATAGCAGAGCTGATAAAGCAGAGCTAAGTACCTGGCTGTATTTGATTCTTTAACTGTCTGGATATACCAAGCTGATATAAGTATACTTTTTTTGCACTTGATGTGTTTCAGTGATAGCTAATGCAACTGTAATGCATTTATTTGCTTCATTGTTTATTGTTGGCCTCTGTCTGCAGTTTATTTCTCAGGGTTAGTTCAGTAGCTAGTTTCATGGTAGGGGTTGCTTTGCATTCTGTGGAGTCAGCCCACCTAAGGTGTTAGCTACTGGCCAACACCTCTGTTTTTATCTGGTTGCCTGAGGGCCTGTTTTCTCTGTTGCACTTCTGGTGCAAAGACTTAATTTTTTTTTGAATGTGTGCTCAGTAGTAGAGGTGATATAGCAGAGCTATGTTTCTGGCTGTATTTGATTCTATAACCATCTGGATATACCAAGCTGATTTAAGTATAATTTTTTGCACGTGATCTGTGTCAGTGATAGTTAAAACTGTACTGCATTTATTTATTTGCTTCATTGCTTACTGCTGGCCTCTGTCTGTCTGCAGTTTATTTCTCAGGGTTAGTTCAGTAGCTAGTTTCATGGTGGGGGTTGCTTTGCATTCTGTGTGGTCAGCCCACCTCATGTGTTAGCTACTGGCCGACACTTCTGTATTTATCTGATTGCCTGAGGGTTTGTTTTCTCTGTTGTAGTTCTGGTACAAAGACTTACATTTCTTTGAATTTGAGCTCAGCAGCAGAGCTAAATACATGACTGTATTTGATTATATAGCCATCTGGATATAGCAAGCTGATATAAGTATACTTTTTTGCACTGGATCTGGTTCATTGATAGTTAACAAAACTGTACTGCATTTATTTATTTGGTTAATTGTTTATTGCTGGTCTTTGGCAGCAGTTTGTTTCTCAGGGTTAGGTCAGTAGGAAGTTTCATGGTGGGGGTTGCTTTACATTCTGTGGAGTCAGCTCACCTAAGACCTTAGCTAGTTGCCTGCACCTCTATTTTTCTTTGATTGCCTGAGGGTCTATTTTCTCTATTGTAGTTCTGGCACAAAGACTTACATTTCTGTGAATTTGTGCTCAGTAACAGAACTAGGTACCTGGTTGTATTTCATTGTGTAACCATGTGGATAAACCAAGCTGATATAAGTATACTTTTTTGCACTTGATCTGTTTCAGTAATAGTTAAAGGTATATTGCATTGATTTATTTGCTTCATTGTTTATTTCTGGCCTCTGTCTGTCAAGCAGTTTGTTTCTCGGTGAGGGCAGCTTTGCATTCTGTGGAGTCAGCCCACTTAAGATGTTAGCTTCTGGCCAACACTTCTGTGTTTATCTGATTCCCTGAGGGTCTATTTTCTCTGTTGCACTGCTGATTTATTTTATTTTACATTTGTTAACCAGGACAGTCCGACTGGATACAGGTCCATTTTCAGCGGTGGCCCGGAGAGAAAAGCTCCAGCAAATACATTAACATTTTCAGGCATTGCATGTGATATACATTCAGGCAGACTAACACTGTGAACTAAAGGACAACATTTAGTATACACTTTAAGTAACTGAGAACAACAGGTAAGACAGTACATATCACATTCCTAAATATGCCAAGCATACATAAGTCCAGTTCAGTAGTTATGAGACAAGCTGTGAGATTAGCAGTATTCTAGGGTATTATCCAGGGGTGAGACAGGAGCATAGCCTGTTGTTCCTAAAATGAATTTTAAGGAGTTTCCTAAATTGAATGGTGGAGTTGTTGGATGTTAAGTGGGCAGGGTAGGGAGTGTGAGTTTAGAGATAGAGTGGCTATAGATGGCTTTTCCTGCCTCATTGTTAAATTTGGTGACCGGAAGGTGATTTTGGGTGCTAGATCTTAAGGTTCTTGTAGTGGTGTGAGGGTGAAGTAGGTGTTGTACAGCTGGGATTTTATCTGAGTGGTGTATTATTTTGGGGGCTAGTGAAAGTGGATTGGTTTGAAGTACATACAGAGGCTGGATCATGTTTCCAGGAAGGGGGGTAGCTACACTCTACAAATCTGAATTGAATGTGACCATAGATGCTAATCAACCACCTTAAATTAATAACTCTGAAATACTTGCCACTAAATTGCAACTTAACAAAAGTAAATGCATCAACATCATCTGTATGTATATTCCCCCGGGTAATAATGCAGCCACACTTGAAAACACTCTACACTGGCTTTCATGTCATTACCCCCAAAAATCCCTATTACTTGGTGACTTTAACATAGACTGGAGCACCTGTTCCTCAGATTCCCCTTCTGCCCACATTAACCTGCATTCACTTACTCAATTCATAACCACCCCTACCAGGCTAGGTAAACCTAATCAAAAAAGCATACTCGACTGGGTACTTGTAAATAGTAACCCCCAACTGTATACTGCTGGTACCCTCCCCAATGACCTAAGTGACCTCCTTTTCACTTATATAGTTAAGCAAAAGTCATTAATCCTCAACAACCTCTACTCAGAAAAGTCAAAAATAAAAAAAGACTTTGACCTTGCCAAATTCCAACAGGAACTTAACTCCTGTAGCTGGACTATGCTAAAACACCTCCCCTTAGATGAGGCTGTGGCATATTTTAACAACAAATTTCTTGAAATCCTTGAATCTTATGCACCTGCTCTTTCAAAGCAAACAAAGGCAAAAACTGCACCATGGCTATCTAAAGAATCTAGACAAAAAATTATCAGCAGAAACAAAATTTGGACTCCGTGGCGCTCCACTAAAGACCCCCATGATCATGTTAAATATAGGCATGCTAGGAATGAAACAAAAAAATCCATTTTACAAGACAAAAAAACAATACTACTGTAATTTACAGACAGCAAACCAGAACAATCCTCAGAAGTTCTGGGCAGGTCTGAATAATGTACTTCATCCTGGAAAAATGTCGACCCCTATCCCCGCTGCTACCATTGATAAATCCCCTGAGGATGCTTCAGACAATTTTAACCATTTCTTTACAGAGACAATTCAAGCCCTAGCTAGCCAATTACCTACTAGCTCCTCTGGCCCTGAAACTACCACCCTTACAAACCTACTCTCATTCAGCTTTCAACCAGTACCCACATTGCTTATCTGTACCTTGATCAAAAAATTAAAATCCACCACACTCTCTGACCAACTCCCTGCCAAGTTCCTTCAAAAATCAGCTGATGCCATTGCCTATCCGGTATCTATACTAATTAATTGCACCATAGTAGAGGCTAAAATTCCCACCACTTGGAAAACATCCTATGTAATCCCACTACATAAAGGAGGTTCTTCCACTGAATTATCCAACTGCCGACCAATAGCTATACTTTCTCCACTAGCTAAGATCATGGAAATGTGTATACACAAACAACTCATGCACCAACTAATTCAGAATCACCTCATGGCCGATACCAAACATGGCTTCCGTCCATACCATAGCACAACCTCTGCACTACTAGCATTTGCCAATACCATAAATAATCGTAACAATAATCACTTATCCTCAGCCCTCTTCTTGGATCTTTCCAAGGCATTCGACATGGTGGATCACCAACTTTTGATTCACACCCTGAAATCTTTCTATCTAAATTCTAATGCCATTCAGTGGTTTAAATCCTACCTTAATGGGAGGCAACAGGCTGTTCTCTGGTAGAACAAGCTCTCTAACCCAATACTCTTGGAGTACCTCAAAACTCCATATTAGGGCCTACTGTTTTCCGTATTTATTGAGTTACATACACTCATCCCAAATGTCAGCTGTATTCAATATGCAGATGACTCCACCCTGATATGCTCAGCCACATCTCCTTCAGACTTGAGGTTTGCCACCCAATCCACCTTCAATACTATAGAAAACTGGCTCTCAGAACGTCAATTGCTGCTAAATCCTAAAAAGACTAAAATGTTGTTATTCTCACCAATCCAAAGGTCTGCTGCTTTTACCTTCACCGTAAATACAAAAGATGGCATAATAATCACCCCAACCCCTCTACTAAACTATTAGGAGTCATTATCGACAATAACCTAAAGTTTGACCTTCATGTAAACCAAACAATCAAGACCATCAATAAAAAACTTGGGTCACTGTATAGAATAAAAGCCTTCCTAACCCCTCCAGCTAAGATTGCCATAGCTCGCTCTCACCTGCTTTCAACACTTCTATATGCTTCCCCTCTTCTCTCTAATCTAAACAAGACTGTACTTAATAGACGGTCAGCCTGTTACAATCACATTGCCAGGTTTGCCACTGGCCTGCCTTTTAGAATGCACCACTGCATCAACCATAAACAGCTTGGACAGCTAGAACTTCCCAGTCTAATCCAGTATAACCTTCTGATTATGGCTAACAAAATTCTCTATAACCCAGAGAATACACCAGCTCTAAAAAATATCATCAGCCCCTACAACAATCCAGGACTGCTTCGATCCTCAAACAGACTTCCAATACAGACAATCAAAATTAACAATGTAGCCGGTGACTCCCCCCTTGCAAACTCTGTAGGCTGGGCCTGGAATCTACTTCTGGCTGATATTACTTTGCTCTCTTCCCTATGCCAATTTAAAGCAAAACTTAAGCAACATCTAGCACTAAACTGGCTTTGCCACTACAACAAGCCTGGCTAACTCTCACCATGAATGTGAACAATCTATCAATCAAACTACTGTTTTTTTTTTTTGTCCCCTGACTGTTACCAGGGGTAACTCAACAGTGTGAAATTGTATATTCATATCTGCTTATGTATTCATTGTAAATATCATATCTGTAATATGCCTTCTTTGTTATTACTGTAGCTGTCTACCTTGGAGCTTTTCTCCCCGGGCCTCCACTGAAAATGGACATTAATCCAGTTGGACTATCCCAGTCAACAAATGTAAAATAAATAAAATAAAAAGAATGAGTGGGAGCTCTAACTGGTTAAGCTTGTTACAAAGCCTGATACAAAGACTTAAAATTTTGTGAATTTGTGCTCAGTCGCATATCGGATTTAGCAGAGCTAAGTACCTGGCTGTATTTGATTCTATAACCATCTGGATATGTTTACTTTTTTGCACTTGATCTATTTCACTGATATTTAACAAAACTGTACTACATTTATTTATTTGCTTCATTGTTTATTGCTGGCCTCTGTCTGGTTTGTGGTTTCCTTCTCATGGTAGTGCTTCAACAAAAACTGCATTTTGTGTATTATGCCATAAAATAATATTGCATCATATTGCGAAAAAAATAGACTGTAAAGACAGATCTGAAGAATTAACTAAGGGTAAAGTGTTTCCATTACATTCTGATGTTCAACAGTTATGTCCTGTCACCACATGTGAGTCAAATCAGTTACTGATAGAACCCCTAGTACATTTTGTTACAAAGGAATGTAGTAAACTTCTAAAAGACAGACATAACGAGTTCAGGAAGCTTAGACAAGTTATACATACATCTTTTCAAAAGTGCATAGGAGTTTCAAATTCAGCAGAACAGCTTACTAAAGAATGTCAGAAAGACCATGCAAAATTCCTGGAAATTCAAAAGCAGTTGCAGGATAAAGGAAATAAATTAGCTGAACTGACAGAGACTGGGAACTTCCTGCATACACAGCTAATCTTTGCAAAAGAAATATATTTTATAATATGTTTATGTTTTGAAAATGGTTAAACATACATGGTAGGATGGTAGGATCTGAAGTCTGGACAAATCATTCTTAAATGTTTTACTTTCATTCAGTTAAAGCAAGACATCTATCAGTACTACAGTAAAGTAAAGCATATGAATACCATTCATTAGCATAGTCAAAAGGTAAACAAAATTGTTCTAGTGTATAAAATTAAATAAAAATAGTTAATAAGAGTAAAAATTTAAAGTCACAAGACATGACATGCTTGTATAAAGATATACATATACAAGACAGACATGCATGTGTGTTCTTTTCATTTAGAGTACATCTGTTACAATACACAAGAATAACAGTCAGACAACAGCAAATATAAATAATATAAATATAAATGTGTTGGTTAAACTAATATCTATTTTGTTTTTTATAATTATATAGTAACACCAAACAGTTAAAGTTCTGAATTTTAAAAATAAATAAAATCACAGATGGTATTATTCAAACAGTTTTTGTAAAATTAATGGTAGGACAGTTAAATAGTTAAATAAATAAAAAAAAAATACTGAAATCCATGTAAGGTAATTTCCATGTAAGGTAATTGTAAAATGATGTCTATTTATGTTGTATAAATGCATAGTTATGCAAATCACAATCACATTAAAGGAAAAATGCCAAAAGAATTAACTATAGTTTACAGAGTATGAAATATGAGCTCAGACCTTCCTAGACTGAATGAATAGTTACAGGAAATGCTGGAAGGATAAGATAAACAACAAGACTGATTGCCAGATAAGTAGCTTGAGTTTTTCTAAACCTCAGTTGTATCAAGTACAGCCAGCAAATGGGCTATAGTATATATATAGTTCAAATCAATTGTGCAGGAGAATGTAAATGCCTACTAGTGGTAGTAAACAGCAAAAGCTTTATAAAAAATTATCAAATCAGACAAAAGTTCATAATTTAATAAAATAAATGTATAACCATAGTGTTAGGCTGATATACATTCTATTCTTACAGCATAGGGCAGGAAAACAGTGCTGAAGTACTACAGGGGAGGGGCACTTTCTCAGTTTTACACTGACTGTATAAGCAGTACTGCACAAGGGTCTGAAATAAAGCTACAGAAAAAATAAATAATAAGGGTCTAAAATAAAGCTAGAGGAAAACATATCTAATTCCTTCTTGACAATACTCTTTTATGGGGGAAAAACAGGTATTAGTGTATTAGAAATACTGGTAAACTGGATTAAACCTGACAGGATAAGATATTTTACAAGCTATCATAATGGTTATTATTGTATTGTTTAGTATTAAATTGTATTTACAACCTGTTAAATTGCAAAGCTATACAAGAGATGGTTTAAAAAAACAAGAGATGGCTTAAAATTGATTACAGCTATACAAAAGAGAATAAAAAAAATGAACAAGATTGGTCACTATTTTTAATATGTTTTTGGTAAAACAATGTTGGTATAAAAAGCATGAATATTTTTAATAATTGCTGAGTATGTAGTTTAAAATAACATGACATATGCATTTGGTATCAATTCCACTAGATATTTCTAAAGAGACATAAATATTTTCCAAGATTTTGCTTAATATTAATGTTATTAAATTTGTAAGATTAGACTAAATGTACTTTATAGTCATTGTATGTACAAATGCAAAAAAATTCAGTACAAATTAAATGAATGTCTAGTAATAAATATGTGTGAAAAAAACATATTCAAATAAACAATGGGTCCAGGATACCTACTAGATTGAAATGCATGAACAGCAAACAGTCTATGTAAATACATACTGTACAGGATACATCGTAATAAGTTCAAAAGTAATTTGTCAAGTTGTAATATCACTGATTTTACCCCAGTAAAATAATTGCTTTCAAATATTTATTATCTAAGCCCAGTTCAGTACTTTACCAAGATGTTAATGGGCAGTTCAAAGACTTGACCACAATGTTATGGTTAAAATGACATTGAAATTGTGTGTTTTCAGTAGTGTATAAATGCTTGCAGTAGCACATAGTTATTGTCTCATAGTTAATTTAACAGCTGCAAAGAATTAATGAAACAGTTCTAAGTCATAAATTAAATTCTGTGATTGCAAAATAATAAATTAATCAAGTAAAATTAAAGCAGACACAGCTCATAACTGACAAAATATTTTCACAGAATGGTCTGCAAAAGAAAAAGTTTGAAATACATTCAGTTTGGTAGTAATACTTAATATCATTGTATTAACTATGTAAAATTGCATTTTGATTTGTTGTATCAAACTAAAGGTTTGTTTCTTGTGTTTTCTATATAAAATATTTTGAGTATGTTTAAAAACAGAGGGAATTGTTAGATTTTATGAATATAAATCTGAAATTAATTATGTTGTAAATATGCTGAAAGAAAAGGCTTGCTTAAATGCAGAAACAAAGTTTAAGTAATATGTGATCAGCAGTCATACTAAATGACCATGGCTTGGAAAAGGAATCTGCTGAATGGACATTCTTCCCTTACAGACTCAAAACAGGATGTATGCAAGAGCAAAAATACAAAATCTGCTTTTAAAGAATGGACATTTTTCCCTTACAGACTCAAAACAGGATGTATGCAAGAACAAAAATGCATAATCTGCTTTTAAAGAACAATGACATGTTATTCTGCATGGAAAAACAGGATATGGCACAAGATGTTCACACTGTCAGAAAAGCTGATCTCTGACAATGTGTTTTCTCAAAAATATGTTTTTCTTTATAAAAGACAGGATATGCTTATCAGCATTGGTACAAGAACATATGTTCATATACACAGATTCAAATAGAATACAGACAATGTGTTTCCTCAAAAATATGTTTTTCTACATGGACATCAGGACACTGTTACAGGATATTCACACTGTCAGAAAAGCTGGTCTCTTACAAGACATTGTTAAACAAGGAAGTTTAGTATTGTTTCTACAGGATAAGCAATTTTCCAAAATATGTTTATGCATGACTAAAAAGAGTATATAAAGAGCTGTATAAATCCAGCTAGGTTAGAGGGGTATGGTAGGAACACATTTGGTGTTCTGAGGTAAATGTTATATCTCTCACATCATCTGTACTATATGAGAAGTAAAGTTGGAACAGTACTTTTAAGCTGCAACGTTTGTCCAGTTTTATTTATTATAAAAGTTATTGGTTACTGCTCTTAAAGACAAGTGCTGCAAAGTATATTCTCTCATCAGTGTATATTCTGCAGGTTTCTGTATGCAACAGACTGTGAATGCAAATATAACTAGACTTTGAATTTTAGCAAGAATCCATCCAGGCAAGAAGCAAGAAGCAAGTAAGAGCCATATAATATTTTTTCAGCTAGATTTATGGTGGGAGTTGCTTTGCATTCTGTGGAGTCAACCCACCTAAGGTGTTAGCTACTGGTCAACACCTCTGTGTTTATCTGATTGCCTGCCTGAGAATCTATTACTAATACAAAGACTTACATTTCTTTTTTTTTTTTAAAACAAGTTTATTGTTTTAACATACAAAAGAAAAATCATAACAATTTTATACAAATAATTAAAATAGATATGATTATAACATTCAACAAAACAACCAAAGTATTTACAAAGACATCCGCTACAATCAGATCAATTGATTAAACTAAAATACCATGCTATTGAAGTTAAGATTTTTTTAACAGGTTTTGTAAATTATCCCATACAATATAATAAGATGTTTTTCTAGTTGTTCTTGACCTTATTGTGTTTATTTCCATATGGCACACTATATTCATAACATTTTTAAATTCATTGAACGAAGGAGGTGTATCTGAAATCCAATTTCTGGTTATTATTTTCCTAGCCACTGCTAGAATAGACCATAACAAGGGAAGCTTAATCTTTTTAACACTTTGAGGTACAGGTGTATTGAATAATATAAGAGATTTAGAAATAATGAAATTATCTGTAAAAAGAGCCTGCAAAAATTCATTAATTGACTTCCAATATTCTTTCAATTTTATACAGTCATAAAACATATGAGCCCAGTCAGCATTAATTTCTACATTACATCTTTTACATAGATTATCTTTATTATTTATTTTATTCATCATCAAAGGTGTATAAAAGATCTATGTAAAATTTCCATGTAAAAAGTCTCCAGACAATGGAAGACGTAGTTTTGTAGGCAGATTCCAATATATATTGTTTATCTTGTTGATTTGGTGGGTCCCCATTAATGGAAGTGAAATAATTCCAGTAGGTATCTACACTGTAAAACGTTTCTTGTCTGATAATTTTATGTATGTATGAAAGCTTTCCTTTATCAGAAACTTTATGTTGTAAATTTAACATCAAGTAATCAATCAGTGTTGGAATAGATTCTTTAACTGTTATAGACATTAGATCTATTTTATCAATGAGATGTTGTCTAAAGGTCTGAACCTCTAACCAGCAAGTTTCTCTTAGATCAAATTCTTGTTTTAAGAAATCTAGATTTTTAACTTTATTATCAGATATCAACTGATACCAGTACTTTAGATCATTATCTATAGCTAAATGGGTTCCTTCAGAAGTAGATGACAAAAGCATACCCTGAGTATACATTATAGGGAATATAATAAAATTCCATTCCCTATATTTAGGATGCATGAATATAAAGTTACAATAGCTAATAATAATGTTTAATGGGTAACTAACTATATATTTAGGTGTAATAGGTGAAGTACAAAATTCCTTTAGTAACCATAACATGGAGTTATTTACAAACATATTTTTATGTGTTAAGGAGATTTTCATGAAGTGCATACTAATTAGCTCCCAATAATCTTTCCATTTTGCAACATATGACTGATCTATTAATAAAGTAATAACTTTTACAATAGAAGAGATAGTATATAAATTAAAGTCTGGAAAAGAAATACCCCCTTGAGACCAACTATTAGTATGTTTCTTTAATGCAATCCTAGGTCTATTAGGTGCCCATAGGAAATTTAACATTAGTGTATTCAGTTTTTTGATAATTATTTTTGTAGGTGGAAGTATTATTGATTGTATTACCTATAAAATCTTGGGGAATATTATCATTTTAATAATTGTAAGTCTCTCTTCCATAGTAAAAAACATATTATTCCAGGTATTAAAAAGATTTTGTATATTAAGAAAACAGGTATTATAATTATTATATATAATAGATTTAATATCTTTAGATAATATTATACCTAAATAAGTTATCTGACCTGAATTGGGTACATATTTAGTAAAATCACTAATGAGAATATTTTTTCGTGTATATATAGGTAGTATTTTAGTTTTTTCTTCATTGAATATTAAACCAGAAATACTTTTAAAATTCATCATTTTATCAAATAGAGACTGCATAGAAGAATTAGATCCTGCTGATGTAATTAGAACATCATCTGCATAAAGTTGAATTTTAGATGTTGTATTTTCATCTATTTCAAAACCCTCTATGTCAGTACTGTTTCTGATCAAATTAGCCCAAGGCTCCATTATTAAAGTGAATAATAGTGGAGAGAGTGGACACCCTTGTTTTGTACCTTTAAAATGGGTATTTTTGTGAGACATATGTTCCTACCTTAATATAAGCCAATGTTCCTTTGTATAAATGCTCAATTAGATTTACAAATGCATCTGAGAAGTTTGTGCACTTCAGTAAGGTAAACAGATAGTCCCAACTTACTGAATCAAATGCTGAACTTATATCAAGACTAATAAGTGTTAAATCTTTCTTTTTCCTATTTGCAAAATCAATTAATGTTAGAGTTCTCCTTATATTATCAAAAGTATTTCAATTTACAATGAAGCCTGTCTGATCTATATCTATAATGCCAGGGATGATTGTCTTCAATCTATCAGCAAAAATACTCATAAACATTTTATAATCAACATTAAGTAATGAGATGGGTCGATATGAAGTACATCTAGTTGGATCTTTATTAGGTTTTAAAATTGGCGAAATAAATGTATATTGCCAAGATGGGGGGGTTATTAGCTCATTTTGGGCCAAAATAAAAACCTTATGTATTAATGAATATGTACTTTTAGAAAGGATTTTATATATCTCTGGTATAATACCATCATTACCCGGTGCTTTGTTTGATTTAAGCTTGTTTATTTGTGTAACAACCTCTGTATATGAAATACTTTTGTCCAATAGTTTAATCTGTTGTTTATTAAGCTTTTTATTCATGTTTGTGGTTATAAACTCCTTTATTTTATCTTTAGGTTCCATGTTAATGTTATTATGGTTAATCTTGTGAAAGTGATTTCTAAATTCATCTAGTATTTCTGGTAGACTAGAAACATTCTTCTTTTTCCTTAGAGAAAAGATTTCTTTGATATGATTTTGTTTATTCAACCTTTTTGTTTTATTTTTAAGTCTATATAAGTACTTGGGGCTTATTGAGTAAGACAAAAAACTTGTATTTCTCTAGAGTTATTTTAACTTTATGAGTTAAAATTTCTTTGTATTTCTCATTTAGTTTGTTTATTTCTTCAATGACTTTCTTATCCATAATATTTTCTTTATTATTATGTTTATAAGAGTCTAGTTTACTTTGAATATCTAACAATTCCTTATCCCAAGATTTCCTTTTATTATTATACCATCTGATACTTTGTCCATATAGATATGATTTTAAGGCATCCCAAACATAGACAATGGAGACTTCAGGAGTATTATTTATGTCTAGAAAATGTTGTACTTCTGAAAGTATATATTCTTTATAGTCTTTTAGTTGAGTTAAGTATGCTGGTATCCTTTTTATCTGAACATTGTGAGTATTTTTTATCATGAACTCAAAAACAATTGACTTATGATCAGATATAGGACATGAAATGATTTTGGAATTAATTAAATCTGTTACCATCTGGTTAGAAATAAAGACCCTATCTATTTTTGAATAAGTTTTGTATCTGTTAGAAAAAAAGGTGTATGCTAATGATTTTGAATCTATCTGATTATTAATATCATTTAAATGATAAGAATTAGCAAAATCATTTAAATGTTTTGCATTAGATGTAATTTTCCTTTTTCTTATAGTGGTAGTGTCACTTTCATGTAGTATACAATTAAAGTCACCAGCTAAAATAATATCTCCTATAGAGAATGATATGATCTTATCAAGATGGTGTTTCACTGTATTAATACCAATTCCAGATATCCAATATACATTAATTAATGTATAAGTCTTCCCATTAATTTGTATTGTAACCATACAAAACATTCCTTTATCATCCTGATAAGACTTAATAGTTTTAGGAATGGGCATACTTTTATTCCATAAAATAGCCACTCCTTTTTTCTGAGTGTGCTCTGAACTAACCAATACTGTATATTTGTTTGTGGCTAGTTTATCAATATCTTTTTTCAAGAGATGAGTTTCTTGAAGGAAGACTAAGTTGGCCTTATGTAAATTAATGTATCTTATTAGGCTTGTCCTTTTACACAGATTATTCAATCCATTAATGTTTAAAGAAATTCCTTTTAGAGATGTCATTTGGCATTTTTAAAACATAAGAATCTTATGATCAAAATAACAATTAACAAAATAAGTAATGTTACATCTCCTTTAGGTGTATCTTTAAATATAGCTGTATTTATTGAATCTCTTATGGGATTTTGTATAAGATTCAATTTTGTTTGTAGTGACAATAAGTTTACAAAATGTATTGTGGATGTCAGAACTATATACATACAACAATGAACAAGAGAAAATAATGTATGGATTAAACCTTGCACCCAGCCTGGAGTTAAAAACTCCAACTTAGAGTAGTATATACCACTCAAGTTAACCCTCTACCCTAAGCAGCAGTACCTCAGCTACCACCTTATCAATTTATTACTAGTTATATTTAACATTAAATTAACAACTTTCAATTAGATTATCTAGCAAGACAAAACTACACATTTGATAAAACATCATCATATAAACTAAGATAAACTTTTTTTTAAAAACTATTCATACTACTATATACATCTATTTAATATAATACATTTGTATTCAAATAGCATTCAAATAAACTTGATATTAGGAACCAAGAGGAGAGAGAGAAATAAAAGTACGTGAGAGAGGGAGAAAGAGTGAAAGAAAGAAAGAAAAAAAAAAGGGGGAGGGCATATTTACATATTAATTTATTCAAAGTTTGTAAAAATAAGTTCTAATATTCATTTAAATCAAAAACTTTGGCTAATATGGTTCAGACATTACATATATTAAGATGCATCTATTTTCTGTCATGTAAATGCAGTTAACAGCTTCCAAAAAACCTTGAATTACTTGTATCTGAGCTTTTTTTCCCATACTTATTATTGTCAGTAGAATAAAATATTATATTTATAGAAATTGTTATAAATCATACTGCATAGTTATGTAAATTCTCAGAAACACTTGCATTATTGTAAAGAAAGCCATATGTATTTTGTATATCTATACTGCTGCTTTAAAATATATCACATGACAACTTCTTCCAGAATAGAGTCATAAAGTTATTTATGCTTGTCAATCAGATAAATCAAATGAGTTATAGTAATGTATATGTTTAAATCATAAGTTTTTAACATAAATTAGTATGCTGCAGTCAAGTAAACTTTCAAAAACACTTGTATAAATGTTTCACTTTCTATGCCTTCTAAAATATCACATTTGCTTACTACAAGAAACTGCATCATTTAAAATCATTATAACTGACATATTTTATAAATTATAACATAAATACTTAAGTAATTATATAAAATAACTCACATTTAAATGTTAAAGAGTTCATTTTCCTTCACAGAGTCGCATTTGCAGCAGTTCTACTTCCTGGTAGAGTATTCTTCCTGAATCTGCGTTGTGTCAGTGTGAATTCTGGGGTCAAAGGTCAAATTGACTGCTTTTAGCTTCTCTGCGTGAATTCTGAGAGTTGAAGCTTTTAAAACAACTCAAGGACACTGTTCATGAGGTAACCCACATCCCAAATTGTCTCCCTTAACATTTTGGCGGGAATCTTGTTAAAAACTAGTGACAAACATTCATTTAGCAGTATAAATGCATCTAAACATAACAAAACCTTTGTGAAGTATTTTACAGGTTATTACAGCCTCTATGCAAGTGAAATTAAGCCCAAAGTTATTAATAAGTAATAAAACTCAATATTTTTGCCCCAACTCAATTTTTATACAAATCTTATTATTTACTGTGCCTGTATGATCAAAAGCATTTCAATATATTAATATGAAAGAAAATAAAGAGAAAGAATAAAGAAAAGAAAAAAGAGAGTAGAAAATAAAAGAGAGTAAAGCAGAGATAGAAAAATGTAAAAGGAAGCTATAAAAAGTATTTACAATGGAATATTACTTACTGCTTATAATAATAAAGATGGAAATAAAACATATTATTTACTATTATTTAGTTCTAATTATTATTAATTAAAGCATGACAGATTATTTGTAAACAAGCATAAGCAATATAATCAAGAAAGTATAATTAGCAATAGTATTTAAACAACATATAAACTTTTTTACAAGGAATAAATAAGTTATCATTCCATTTATCATATTTTCATTACACTTCTCTCCCTGCCCTCCCCCACTCCTTACCCACTACATAATCTAAATAGAATGTCATTGTTTAAAATAAAGAAAAGAAGAAAAGGAGAAAAAAAAAGAAAAAAAGTAACAATTTACTAACCTTACTTCTCTTTTTCAGAAAGAGAAACAAACTGAATGATAGCTTGTTATTAGTTCCTCTGATATTTTGACTGATTATGAAACAAAACATTTCTTTGCACACAAAAAATAACTTTGATTAAATCATTTTCAGAATATTTGTGGCTTTCTGGAAATGCAGTAACTATATTTAAAAAGATTAATAATGAAGAAAAATAAATTGAGAAAAAAAAGGGAAAAAAAAAAAACATCGAACAAATCATTTGTTTTTTAGTCTCTTCTTCTTCTCTGAAGTCTTCCATGAAGTTTCAGTTGCCAACCTCTTTAATGAAGGACTAGCCCATTCCATTTTCTCAATTTTATCCAAAATCTTATTTTTTTTGATAAACAGTAATGCAGAGTCTAAGTCATTAAAAATTTTAGGACCATCAGGAAGGAAGATTTTTAGCTTGGCAGGAAACAGAAGGTATGTTTTAAACTGTGCTTTTTTAAGCTCCCTTATTAGTGGCAGAAAAACTTTTCTTTTAGCTATTACCAAGGAAGAATAGTCATTGTCAAAACGCACAGTTGTCTCATTAATCTTAACAGGAGCTTTAGCCCAAGCAGATTTAAGAACCATCTCTTTATCAAAAGATGATAGAAATCTAACTATAACTGATCTAGGATAGTTTTTGTTAGAGTTAGTATTAGCTATAGATCTATGTGCTCTTTCGATACCAAAAGAGAATGCTTCTGGTAAGTCTAAAGTTTTAGGGAGCCATGTTGTTAAAAAAGATGTAATATTGTTACCTTCAATATTTTCTGGCAGTCCAAAAATCCTAATGTTATTGCGCCTAGATCTATTTTCCAGGTCATCAAGCTTTGTTTGTAGACGTGTATTTTGTTTCAGCAAAATCTCAATGTTGATTTCCTCTTCTTGGATTCTATTTTCCATGTCATTTACAGTCTCTTCTATGCCTGTAATTTGGATCTTCTGTTGTTGCAAATCTATATGTAACAAGTCTATTTGTTTTGTAGTTTTTTCTATGAAGGTATCAATTTTAGTATCCATTTTATCCATCTTAGCAGTAAGTTGCTGGATTGTAGATATCAGAGACTGAAGTTCTTTCTTGATGCTAGAGTCTTGAGAATTTGTCTTACTGGAACTCATTTCAAACAGAGAAACTGACAAGAAAATTTCCAAGGTGATTTCTGACAGGAATATTTTTAAAATTTCCTTTCTTTTTTAGATATAGTTCAAGAAATAGATAAAACAAACATATTTAGAAAGAAAATTACTTCATAAATTAATTTTTTAAGTAATTATTTCCTGTCAGTGCAGTGAAATTGGTGGAGCTGAAGAAATCTGCTGCTATCCTGTGTTCATCCTTGGCCACACCCCCCCCCCCAAAGACTTACATTTCTGAGAATTTGTGCTGATATAGCAGAGCTATGTACCTGCCTATATTTGATTCTATAACCATCTGGATACACCAAGCTGATATAAGCATACTTTTTTGCACTTTATCTATTTCAGTGATAGTTAATAAAACTATACTGCATTTATTTATTTGCTTGTTTATTGCTGGGCTCTGTCTGCCAGCAGTTTGTTTCTCAGGGTTAGGTCAGCAGCTAGTTTCACATTGGGGGGTCCTTTGCATTCTGTGGAGTCAGCCCACCTAAGGTGGTAGCTACTGGCCAACACCTCTCTGTTTATGTCACTGCCTGAGGGTCTATTTTCTTTGTTGCACTTCTGGTACAAAGACTTACATTTCTCTGAATCTGTGCTCAGCAGCACAGCTCATATAGCCGAGCTTAGTACCCAGCTGTATTTGATTCTTTAACCATATGCATATACCAAGCTTAATTAAATATGCCTTTTTGCACTTGATCTGTCCCAGTTATAGTTAACAAAACTGTACTGCATTTATTTATTTGCTTCATCATTTATTTCTGGCCTCTGTCAGCAGTTTGTTTCTCAGGGTTAGTTCAGTAGTTCATTTCACAGTGGGGGTTGCTTTGCATTCTGTGGAGTGACTCCACCTAAGCTGTTCGCTACTAGCCAACACTGCTGTGTTTATCTGATTGTCTCAGGGTCTATTTTCCCTGTTATACTTCTGGTAAAAAGACTTACATTTCTGTGAATTTGCAGAGCTATGTACCTGGCTGTATTAGGTTCTATAACCATCTGGATATACCAAGATGATATAAGTATGCATTTTTTGCACTTGCATTGTTTCAGTGATAGTTAATAAAACTGTACTGTATTTATTTATTTGGTCCATTTTTTATTGCTGGCCTAAGTCTGTCTGCAATTTGTTTCTCAGGGTTAGTTATCTAGCTAGTTTCATGGCGTGAGTTGCTTTGCATTCTGTGGAGTTATCCCACCTAAGGTGTTAGCTACTGGCCAACACCTCTGTGTTTATGTCACTGCCCGAGGGTCTATTTTCTCTGTTGTACTTCTGGTACAAAGACTTACATTTCTGTGAATTTTTGTCAAGTAGTGCCAATATAGCAGAGGTAATTACCTGGCTGTATTTGATTCTTTAACCAACCGGATATACCAAGGTGATATAAGTGTACTTTTTTGCACTTGATCTGTTTCATGACAGTTAACAAAAATGTACTGCATTTATTTCCTTCATTATTTATTAATGGCCTCTGTCTGCCTGCAGTTTGTTCTCATGGTTAGTTGAGTAGCTAGTTTCACTGTGGGGGTTGCATTGCATTCTCTGGAGTCAGCCAAACAATGGTGTTAGCTGCTGGACATTACATCTGTGTTTATCTGATTGCCTGAGGGTCTATTTTCTCTGTTGCACTTCTTGTACAAAGACTTACATTTCTTTGAACTTGTGCTCAGTAGCAGAGCTGATAAAGTAGAGGTAAGTACATGGCTGTATTTGATTGTTTAACCATCTGCATATACCAAGCTGATATAAGTATGCCTTTTTGTACTTGATCTGTTTCGGTGATAGTTAACAAAACTGTACTGTATTTATTTATTTATTTATTTGCTTCATCGTTTATTGCTGGCCTCTGCCTGTCAGCATTTTGTTTCTCAGGGTTAGTTCAGTAGTTAGTTTCACAGTGGCGGTTGCTTTGCATTCTGTAGAGTGAGTCCTTCTAAGGTGTTAGCTACTAGCCAACACTGCTGTGTTTGTCTCTGGGTGTATTTTCTCTGTTGTACTTCTGGTAAAAAGACTTACATTTCTGTGAATTTGTGCTCAGTAGCAAAGCTGATTTAGCAGAGCTAAGTACCTGACTGTATTTGGTTCTATAACCATCTGGATATACCAGGCAAAAGAAATTTTAAGTATGCAGTAGCAGCTGGCTCGAAAGGAGGTAGAGTGAGTTTTTCCAAAACAAAGTTAAGGTCCCAGGCTGGGGTTGGAGCTCTTCTGGGTGGCCTCAAGTTTCTGGCATCTCTGAGGATTTGCTTGAGCAGTGGATGAGAGAAGAGGGGAGGTTCTGTGTGATAATTAGCTGAAATGGCTGAGGCGTGAATTTTGATGGAGGAAAAAGACAGGCCCTTGTGAAGCATCTCAGTTAAGTATTGTAAAATCTGAGGTAAACTGGGTGCTGCTGTGCTCATCCCTTGAGGTTGGTTCCAGGCACAGAATCTTTTCCAGTTTTCAGCATAAGATTTTCTAGTACTGGGCCTCCTTGCTTCTAAAATGATATCCATCACATGTTTACTGAGGGATGGTAAAGGAGAGATTAGGTAATTAGCCAGGCTGCTAGGTTCAGTGTTAGAAGCTGAGGGTGCAGAATCTGGTTCTCCTGCTGAGACAACAGGGAAGGTGTCTCAGGCAGGTACCATGGGGAAAACCGTGAAACACTGCACAGGAGGGGATACCAGTGTTGGCATGGCCAGTCTGGAGCAATCAAAATCATCCTTGGTTTGTCCTGTTTGATTTTTAGTAGTACTTTGGAGAGCATAGGCAGAGGGGGGAAGGCATAGACTGATAGGTTTTTCCAACTGAAAGACAGAGCATCCACTTTCCAGGCTTGTTTGTGGGGAGTCCTTGCTCAAAACTTGTTCAATTGGTAGTTCTGGGGAGATGCAAACAGGTCTATATCTGGACTCCCCCATTTGCTTGTCAACATGTTGAAAATCCTTGGTTCCACTTTCCACTCGTGTGGGTCCATGAGGTTTCTGCTTAGTCCGTCTGCCAGTGTATTTAATTTTCCTGGCAGGAATTGAGCTTGTAGGTGCACTTAGCAGCTCAAGGCTGTGTTCCACAATGCCATGGCTAGTCTGCAGAGGGGGTAAGAATGTGTACCCCCCTGCTTGTTTATGTACCACATAACAGTGGTGGTGTCTGTCTTTACCATTAGTTGTCCTGGAAGAATGTAGTCCTAGAAGGCTGTCAGAGCATTCTGTACAGCTAACATTTCTTTTTGATTGATATGCAGGTGCATTTGACTTGGGTTCCATTTGGCCTGAATGCACTTCCCTACCAGGTGAGCCCCCCATGCATAGTCTGATGCACCTGTTGTTAGGGTTTCGGCGGCAGGGGGTGGTGTGAAAGGTAGTCCCTTGTTTTGGTGGCAGGCCTCTGCCCACCAAAGGAACTCTAGGCATAGGCAAGGTATGATAGGAATCATTGCTTCTAGAGCCTGAGAATGTTGATACCATAGGCTTTTTAGACCACTGTAGTTTCCTCATACGCAATCTTACATATGGAATTGGAAGAATGCAGGAGGCCATGAACCCCAAGGCTTGCAGTATTTGTCTTGCAAATAGGGTTTTTGTGGCCACTTGTTTGAAGTAGGTTGTCAAATGAATTTGTTTCTCTGGCATGAGGAAAGCCATCTGGGAAGTTGTACTCAAGCTTGCTCCCAGGAATATAATTTATTGACAGGGCACCAGGTGTGATTTCTTTTCATTTATGGTGTACCCCAGACAAGTTAGAACCCTTTGTACAAAGGCCAGATGATTCAAAAGTATGTCCTGGTTTTCTGCCTGAATTACACAATCGTCCAGGTATGGGTATATTTGAATATTTCTTTGCCTGCAAAATGCAATAACTGGAGCTAGGCACTTTGTGAATACCCTGGGTGCAGTAGATAAACCAAAGGGCAGTACAGAAAACTGGTAGTGTGTGTGTGTGTAGCCTGCTTTGAAGCATAGGTATCTTCTGAAAGATTCCCTGATTGGGATGTGCAGGTATACTTCTTTTAAATCTAGTGTTGCCAACCAGGCATCTTTGCCTAGCATAGGAAGCAACTGGTGAAGAGTCAGCACCTTGAATTTTGGAATCTCCAAAAAGGTGTTTAGAGTAGACAGGTCCAGGATAGGATGCCATGAATGGTCTTTTCTGGGTACCAGGAAAAGTCTCGAGTAGAAACCTTGTCCCTTTTCCTCTTCTGGTACCAATTGAATAACCCCCATGCTTAAGAGAGAAAGTACTTGTTTTTGGGCCTCTGCCCACTGATTTGGGGGTAGGTCTGACCACCCACTTGGTGTTGGCAACATTTGGAA
The DNA here is from genome assembly GCF_019279795.1 of Protopterus annectens. Taxonomy (NCBI): domain Eukaryota; kingdom Metazoa; phylum Chordata; order Ceratodontiformes; family Protopteridae; genus Protopterus; species Protopterus annectens. Next base: position 365,046,981 of record NC_056735.1, read on the forward strand.
GTGAAATCTGTATCATTGGGACACTTTATTTAAAACCCATTTGTCCTGGGTAATGAGTTCCCAGTTCCTTGCATGAAGAGCAGTTTTTCCCCCCAAAGGGGCAGTCAGTTGATAAGTGCTTGGAAATTTTAAAAGGAAGTCATTGAGACAGTTTACCATAGGGGGGAGTCTTATTACTCCCAGATTTGGAAGTAGAGGCCCCCCAATGCTTAGTCCTGTACATACCCTGGGACTGCAGCCTGGGAACTCTGCTGGACCTGGGTTTGGACTGAGAAGGTCTGGAAGAGGCAAGAAAGGACCATTTCTTGGAAGGCCAATGCCTACTAAATCTTGGGAGATTGTACTTGTAAAACAATCTTTAACAGTTTGCACAGATTTAGCTTTTTCTTCCATCTTTTTAAGAACAACTTCTGCTTTGTTGCCAAACAGGCAGTCCTGGATTAGGGGAGCATCCAGTAATTTTGCTTTAACATGATCTGGTAGGAATTGCTCCTTAAGCCAAGCATGCCTTTTAAGTACAGATCCAGTTACAGCAGCCCCGCAAGATGCCTCTAGAGAGTCAAAACCACTTTGCAAAGTATATTTTCCAACGTGTTCAGCTAAATGCAAGAAATCCTTATTTTCAGCACAATCAGGAAACAACATAATTTTATGTTTAAGCAGTTTAATAATATGCTGCTGATACTTCAACATATGAAACTGGCAGTTTAAGGCCCTAATTGTCTAAGTTGCAGAAGTGTATACCTTCTTACCCCATCTATCCAGCGCCCTGGAGTCTCTATCAGAGGGGGTAGGATTTTTGGCAATAGTAGCTTTAATGCCCTTGGGCCCCTGTGAAATGGTCTCAGGATCCCGCAGTAGGATTTTTGAAAAGGAAATTGTGAGAGTCAGGGACCCTGTAATATCTATAAGGTTTCCTGGAAGTAGGAGGTAAAGAGTCAGGGGCCAAGCCAGATTCTGCAAATGGATCATCAACAATGTCTAGTACAGGAGGTATGGCTAAAGGCCTGTGCTGGGGCAGAAGTAAGAAATCCATAAGCCTCTTTTTAGACTCAGAGAAATCCTGACTTTCCCAACAAAAATGCTCCCCGAGAGTATGCAAGGTTTTACCAAAAGAGAAATCCTCTGGGGGTGAAGCAGAAGGAATGGAGTCCTCAGCATGAGAATCCTTATAGGTAGATAAGGGTAAATCCTGGTCATCAGAGGAAACAGAAAATTCATAATCCTGGTTGGAAGTATCAAAACAGACTCAGTCCTAGGTCTCTTAGAGGGGGAAGGCTGGATTCCCCTGATTAAAATAATAAGGTCTTCTGCCATTCTTATCTGTTTTTTAGGCACAGAGGCCTGACCATGCGGTCTGGGCATCAGTTTTTTTAGGCATGGTTCGAGATTTAGGCTTGAAGAAGATGGCATTGGTTTTAATATGCAAGTCAGTAGGCCCGAATACACTCTCAGAAGCCAGTGCCTGCACAATGGCTCTGGACCCATCTAAGGTAGAGACATCCGCAGGTTCCACAGTTGAAGCATCTCGCGGCATACCGGACTCCGAATGGATCTCAGTATAGGCCTGCGAATCAGAAGTAGCGGGTATCAGGGGCTGTGAAAGCACCTCACTTAGTACCAGCAAACTGGCGACTGGCTTAGGAAAAGCGTCATCGGCAGCTTTGGACCTAGGCGGCCTGTCTCTGTTTTTATCTTTGCGTTTTTTCGGAGTGTCAGTAGTCGGATGGCTGACAGAAGACATATCAGGATAATTAAACTGAGCACCAAAATATTTAGAAGCATAACTATACCGACAACAGATAGTTTGTGGTTTAAATAAGGCACAAAACTGACAGCGAGGTACATCGTGGTATGGGCCTAGGCAAGGAATACAGTACGAATGAAAATCTTTATGAGGTATTTGCTTTCCACAAGTAATAATGCAATTATTTATTTTTACTGACATCGGTTAAGAGCAAGAAAAAATTTCCCCAATGGGTACTTAGCTTTCAGTTGAAGACTTCGGTTCTGAAACTCGAAAACGAAAATTTCAGGAGTCTGCCGACCGGCACTTGTGAACTGCTTCTACTTCAGGCACCGCACGGCAAGAAATAAACTGATGTAATGGCGTCGGCTGCATGTTTTATAACCCTGATGACCTGATGTCATGGAAGAAGGGACAGCAACCGATGTAGGACCCAAGACTTTGTTAATCAGGCTGACTGAGGGCTACCTGCAAGCAGATAACCCAAATGTAATGACTGCAACAGTGAAACATGAAGAACATCAAAAGGTTATGATCTAATGGGGCATCCATAATTTTTGGTTTGAAATCCTCTGGGAGTGGTTGGAGGTGAAGCCAAGAGTATCTGCAAAGAACTGAAGCAGAAGCTGCAGACCTAGCAGAGGCATCTGTGGCATCATACCTGCACCTAATGAAATGTCTGGCTACCTGAGAAACCAGGGACAGTTTAGAAGCTATCTCAGTTTTGGTAGGGCAGTCAGGGGTGGCAGCCAAGAGATTGGAGGCTTGTGACGCTAGGCCCAGGGCATATTTTATCATGTGTTTGATAACTGATAGCTCAGAAGGCCAGGGTGGAGGAGGTGTACACTTTTTTCCCCAATCCTGTCCATGCTTTTGCTATCCTTATCAGTGGCCAGAAGAGATGCTGAAGGAATCAGCCTGGATTGCTGGTCAGGGGAGACAGCAATTACTGCAGGGTATGCCAGGGGAGGTGGAACTTAGAATTTTCGGTCATCAGGCACTTTGTAGAACCTGCCTGGTCTCTTAGGTGCAGGTAGTTGTGAGCCTGGATTCTTGGATGCAGAGGTGAAGGCATCCAGATAGACAGGTGGGATGGCTGACAGGGAGGGTGATTCAACTTGAATGAGTTCAAAGTACCTTCTCTGGGTGTCAGTTATCTGGGTAGTGTCCCATTTAAAATATTCTTATATCTTAGTAATGGTTTCCCCAAAGGTGATATCCTCTGGTGGGAAGTCCCCTTCAGTGGATTCCTCATCTGGGGAATAGTATTCCAGAGTGGAGGCAATTTGTGAGGCATAAGAAATAGACTCATAAGAAGATGAGTAGTAAAGTCCTAAATCTTCCTCTCCTTCATGGGTAGTAGGCAAGGGGAGAGACGTGGCAGAGGCAGGCCTAGGACTAAGCACTGGAATAGTGGAGGGGAAAGAGGTTGTGGTCCTAAGAGCCATAAAAGCTTGCATCAAGGTGTTAGTAAATGATTGCCAGTGAGGGACTCCTTCAGTGGTAGGAGTCAGGTGTTTATTTTTTTATTTTCGTTTAGAAGGTGTAGGTCTGGGAGAATGCCTGGGTTCTGGGGCCTGGGCTTCAGATAATGGTGTCCCTGTCTGTCATCCAACTGTTTCTGGTTTCCCGTCAACATCGGTAGGAACTGAGGACATGCAGGCTGTTACTTGTGAAGTGGCTTCCTCGGTGGGGACCGAAGTGGACGGTTCAATCGGGCTCCCCTCAACCCCTAGATCAGAAGCTGGCAGGATGTCCAATGGTGGAGAGGCAATGGAGGTAGGACTGAAAACTTTGGCCTTTTTCTGTGGTGGTTCAGTTGGAACAGCCGATTTGGGATCCATCCTGATCACAAACTTTTTGAGTCATTGGTCTCTAATTGTAAGTTGAGGGCAGCCAGATGGCTACAAATGGTCTTTGGAACAAAAGACTGGCAAATGGAACAAGCAGTAAGGTCGTGTTCCTTCCCTAGACAAAACACGTAACGGTCGTGCATATCTTTATGTGGTCTCTGATGCCCGCAACTGCATTTGCCCTTCTTAGCAGACATTGGCTAAAGTACAGTTGTGTGCACTTACCATACATGTAGACGTTCGAGTGTATTCACTGTTGCAGTCATCACACTTCAGTTATCCTGCCAGGGGTAGCCCTCAGTCAGCCCCAATACCAGAAGCTTAGTATTTCTGCGTCTGTTGCTGTCGCTTCAGGACTGACGTCAGGTCATCAGTGGTATAAAAACAAACAGCCAACGCCATTACATCAGTTTTTCTTGCCCCAAATAGGGAGCTAAGTTATGGTGGAAAAACACCACCAGTAAAAAGTAAATACCAATAGCACTGTAAGAAGTGAGGAAGAGAGAGAAAGACAAGGGGGCTGGAGGTTGGGAAACCAGGACTGCAACAGTGAATACACTTGAACATCTACATTTATGTTTTAAGTGTACAGAACTGTACTATGCTCTTCGTGTTTCACTGTTGCAGTCATCACACTTGGGTTGATTCCCAAAGCTGAAGAATGGGTGGAGGCAGTCAAGAAGGGTTGGGGCTGGCTAGTATGCCCTGCAGGACTGTGGTTGCAAAGCCCGCCCTGGATTTGAAAAAGATAGGCAGGTGGTAATGCTTGGTGAAGGTATGAACAGAACTCCAAGTTGCAGCTTCCAGAATGTCCCTAGTAGGGACTCCTCTGAGAAAGGCTGTAGAGATTGAAGTTGCCCTTGTGGAATGCATTCTGGCCCCCTGAGGGGGAGGTTTCCCATGGTGTTTGTAACAGAAATGGATACAGTGTGCTATCCATTTGGAGATGGCTTGTTTTGATATGGCCTTGCCCTCTGCCCCTGGTGCAAAGCTGACTAGTAACTGGTCAGATTTCCTAAAGGGCTTAGTCCTATCAAGGTAGAATCTGAGCTGTCTGTGCACATCTAAAGAGTGCAGGATCCTTTCCCTTTTATTTTGAGGATTAGGGAAAAAGGTGGGCAAATTGATAGATTGGTTGAGAGCCACACTTGACACCACTTTAGGCATGAAAGTTGGGTTAGCCCTGGGGGAGACCCTGTCAGCATGAAAAATAAAAAGTAGTTATGTACTTACCACAATGTTCCATGTGAGTTGTTCATCTCACCTTTATTCTTTACTGATGGGTTCGGAGCCGATCCCTCGGCTCTGATATGGCCAATTGCAAAGCTCAAGGTCTTTAAATAGCTCGAGGCCAAGTCCCTATCCCATGATGCACCTGTGAATTACCTCAGATCTTGTTTGATGCATATACGAATACCAAATGTCATTCTACATTCCTAAAGAAAAGGAAGAGAATGTTTGAGTAGCCAGGATGGAACCAGCATCTCGGTCATCTATCAGCCCAGGAGGGGGTAGGAGGGAGAGATGTAAGAATGAAGTCGAGATGAACAACTCACATGAAACATTATGGTAAGTACATAACTTCTTTATGTGAAGTTGTTCAATTTCGCCGTTCATTCTTTACTGATGGGTAGCGTCCCAAGCACCATCAATCTAGGGTGGCTCACGCCGGGAGTATACTTCTCAGAATCGTGGATCCAAAGGAGGCCCTGTCAACTTTGTAATGAGTGATAAAAGTATGAGGTTTTGACCAAGTGGCTGCTGCACAAATATTATCAATAGGCAGTCTGGCAGAAAAGGCAGATGATGTAAAAACTGCTTTGGTTGAGTAAGCTTTAATCTTGTGTTGCAAAGGCATATTGGCAGCTGAATAAGCAAAGGTGATACAATCAGATAGACAGTAGTTTTAGCCACTGGTCTCCCTTTCCTGGAATCTGAAAATGAAAGAAAAAGCTGGTCTGATTTCCTAAAATATTTTGTTCTATCCAAATAGAATCTGAGCTGTCTGTGAACATCTAGTTTGTGCAGCATATACTCTAAATTGTTAGAATGATTGGGGAAGAAAACTGGCAAATCAATAACTTGGTTGAGATTGGTTTCAGTGCAAACTTTGGGCAAGAATGAGGGATTTGTTCTAAGTGATACGCTGTCAGGGTGAAATATCAAATAGGGAGGCTTGATGGATAAAGCATGAAGCTCTGACACTCTGTGAGCAGGAGTAATAGCTACCAGAAAGATGGTCTTCCAAGACAAAAATTTGAGATCACAAGAAGAAGCTGGCTCAAATGGTGGGAGAATTATACGTGAAAGCATAAAATTTAGATTCCATGGAGAATAGGGAGATTTCACAGGAAGTCTCATATGAAAAATCCCTTTGAGAAATGCTTTGGATAACTTGAGACATGATATTCAAACCTTCAAATCCAAGATGAAAATTAGAAATAGCCAGTTGTACCTGAACTGTTGCTGCTGCAGCTCCTTCATTGAAAATCGTAGTCAAGAATTCTAAAATGGAAGCCATAGGGGCTTGGTAAGGATCAATATTATTTTTTGAGGCCCATATAGGAAATTTCTTCCATTTGCTAAGATATAGCTTTCTGGTAGAAGATTTGTGAGAGGACAAAGGATCTGTTTTGTCTCATTGGAAAGATTATGGAACCTGGCTATGATGGGAACTGGAGCAGCCAAGCTGCCAGCTTCAGGGACTGCAGAGAAGGATGAAGGTCCCCCGACGGGTGTGTCAGAAGGTCTGGAACTGGGTCCAGGATCCAAGGATTCTCCAAAAGATGAGGTTGAAGGAAGGGGAAAGTACAGTTGTGTAAACTTACCATAAATGTAGATGTTTGAGTGTATTCACTGTTGCAGTCCTAACCAATGGGTTATCTGGCTCCCGGTAGCCCTCGATCGGCCAGAATACCAAAGGTAAGTAAAAATGACGTCGGTTGTAAATGATGTCAGGGCGTCCGATACAAAAGGAGGGAGCCGACATTACTTCCTCAGTCTTTCTTGCCATAGCAGTCAGAAGCCCCCAGAAAACAAGGCTTAAACCAAAAGCTATTTTGGGAAATAATACCAAATTTAGCCTGTACCATAGGAAAAGAGAAAGGGGGGAAGGAGGGAGGGAAACCAGGGCTGCAACAGTGAATACACTCGAACATCTACATTTATGGTAAGTGTACACAACTGTACTATGTTCATTGTGTTTCACTGTTGACATCCTAACCAATGGGTTTGATTACCAAAGCCCAGAGAAAAGGGAGGAGGAACCAACAGAATCAAGGATTGGAGATAATGCCCTGCAGAAAGTACAGTTGTGTACCTACCATAAATGTAGATGTTCGAGTGCATTCACTGTTGCAGTCATTACACTTGGGTTATCCTGCTGGCAGGCTACCCACAGTCGGCCTGAATTCCAAAGTCCTGGTCCGGTGTTGGTTGCTGTTGCTGCTTCCCTGACATCAGTGCGCCAGGGGTATAAAAGATGCAGCTGATGCCATTTTCTTCAGTTTTTCTTGTCCCAGATGTCAGGTGCCCCCAAAAGGGTAGGCTAAAAATTCTGCTCATAAAAAAAGCATGCACTAACGTAAATATTACCTTCATCTACAAGCAAATACGCCACATAGGTTGTATAGAATAGAGAAGTACAGATAAGTCCCAGCAATGAAAGGGGGATGGTGGGAGGGTAACCTGGACTGCAACAGTGAATACACTCGAACATCTACATTTATGGTAGGTACACAACTGTACTATGTTCATCGTGTTTCACTGTTGCAGCCATTACACTTGGGTTGAACCCCAAAGCTGAGGTTGGGTGGCTGGGTCTAAATAGAATTAGGAGTGGCTATGAGGCCCTGCAGAACTGTAGTGGCAAAGCCTGCTCTGGATTTAGAGTACAGAGGTAAGTGGTAGTGCTTTGTAAAAGTGTGCACTGAACTCCAAGTTACATCCTCCAAAATGTCCTTGGTTGTTACTCCTCTGAGGAAGGCTGCTGAAATGGCTGCTGCTGTGGTTGAATGTGGCCTAATGCCCTTAGACACCGATTTGCCATGTTGTGAATAGCAGAAATGAATGCAGTGGCCTAACCATTTTGAAATAGTCTGCTTTGAAATAGCTTTTCCTTGCGATCCTGCAGCATATGCCACTAAGAGTTGCTCAGTCTTTCTGAAAGCTTTAGTTTTGTCCAAGTAAAAGTGTAGCTGTCTGTGTATGTCCAAAGAATGCAGAAGTCTCTCCCCCTTATTCTGTGGGTTTGAATAAAAGGTAGGCAAATGAATGGTTTGGTTAAGAGCCACACTGGACACTACCTTAGGCATAAATGTTGGGTTTGTCCTTAGAGAAACCCTTGGAAAATAATAAAAGGTTCCACAGCCATTAGTGCCTGTAACTCTGAGACTCTTCTTGCTGAAGTTATTGCTAGGAGCAGAGCTGTTTTCCATGATAAGTATTTTATCTCAGCTGTACTGGCTGGCTCAAAAGGAGGCAGTGTGAGCTTTTCCAAGACAAAATTGAGGTCCCATGCAGGTATTGGTGCTCTCCTTGGAGGTCTTATGTTTTTGGCCCCTCTGAGATACTGCCTTAGCAGTGGATGTGAAAAAAATAGGTGGGTCTGTATTGTAATGAGCTGAAATGGCAGAGGCATAGATCTTAATTGATGAGAAGGATAGGCCTTTGTCCAGCATCTCAGTTAGGTATTGTAAAATATGAGGAATATTTGGTACAAGCGTGTCCATTCCTTGTGCCTGGTTCCAAGCACAGAATCTCTTCCATTTTTCTGCATATGATTTTCTGGTGCTGGGCCTCCTGGCCTCCAAAATAACATCTATAACTGCTTTAGAGAGAGGTGTGTTCTGAATGGTTACATTATCCGCCATGCAGCCAGATTTAGGGTTCTGTTGGCTGTGCAGGATCTGATTGTTTTGTTGGGTCAGCAAATGAGGAATTTGAGGTAATGTCCAGGGTGGGCCTTGAGACACGCTCTTTAGGATTGGGTACCAGTGCTGGCGTGGCCAGTCTGGGGCAATCAGTATAATTTTTGGCTTCTCTTGTCTGACCTTTAGGAGTACCTTGGGGAGGAGAGGCAGTGGAAGAAAAGCATATACTGTAAGGGTTTTCCAGCTGAATGATAGGGAGGCAAATAGATCTATGTCTGGGCATCCCCATTTCCCTGTTATCATGCTGAAGATTTGTGGATCTAGTTTCCACTCATAAGGATCCATGAGGTTTCTGCTTAGTTCGTCTGCCAGAGTATTTGTCTTTCCTGGCAGGAATTGTGCTTGCAAGTGTACTTGACAAGTCAATGCTGTGTTCCACAAAGTCATGGCTTGTCTGCAGAGGGGGTAGGAATGTGTGCCTCCTTGCTTGTTTATGTACCACATGGCTGTAGTATTGTCCATCTTTATCAGCAGTAGTCCTGGATGAAGTAGATCCTTGAAGGCTGTCAGGGCATTCTGTACAGCTAGCATCTCTTTTTGATTGATATGAAGATGCAGTTGGCTTGCAGGCCATGTGCCCTGAATACATTTTCCTGCCATGTGGGACCCCCAGGCATAATCTGATGCATCTGTTGTTAGTGTCTGCCTGGCTGTGGGTAAAGTGAATGGCTGTCCCTTGTTGTGGTGACAGGCCTGTTGCCCACCATCGAAACTCCTGTTGCAGGCAGGGAATGAGAGTAATTAATGTTTCCAGGCTGTGCCAATGTTGAGTCCAAACATCCTTTAGATACCATTGTAGTTTCCTCATATGCAGTCTTGCATATGGAATTAGTAGAAAGCAGGATGCCATAAAGCCCAAAGCCTGCAGAATTTTTCTTGCAGATAACTGGGTCTTTGTTTCCATCATTTCAAAGTAGGAAGTCAGTTGCCTTTGTTTGTCTGGCATGAGATAAGCCATCTGGGCAGTTGTATTTAAGCTTGCACCCAGAGATATTATCTCTTGAGAGGGTACCAGTTTTGATTTCTTTTCGTTCACTATGTACCCTAGGCAAATTAGTAATCTTTTTACAAACGTCAGATGCTTCAGTAGAATGTCCTTGTTCTCTGCTTGTATAAGGCAGTTGTCCAAGTATGGATATATTTGTATTCCTCTTTGTCTACAAAATGCAATTACTGGTGCCAGGCATTTTGTGAAAACTCTGTGCACAGTAGATAAGCCAAAGTGCAGTGTAGAGAATTGGTAGTGCATTGAGCCAGCTATGAATCTGAGGTATCTTCTGCAAGATTGTCTGATTAGGACATGCAGGTATGCCTCTTTGAGGTCCAAAGTTACAAGCCAAGCCTTCTTGCCCAGCATGGGCAGAAGCTGCTGCAGAGTCAACATTTTGAATTTTGGAACGTCCAGAAAAGTGTTTAGAATAGACAGGTCCAGTATTGGTCTCCAGGCTTTGTCCTTTCTGGGTACCAAGAAAAGTCTTGAGTAAAATCCTTGTCTCTGCTCTTAAACTTGCTTTTGTGCCTCTGCCCATCGATTGTGTGGCAGGTCTGGCATACTTTTTGTCTTTGGAAGGGTGTGAAAGTGGAACCTGTAGCCCTGAGACACTATATTCAAGACCCATTTGTCCTGGGTGATCATGTGCCAATTTTGTGAAAAAAGTGCTAGTTTTCCCCCTAAGGGTGCTGCCAAAGAATAAGTGTTTGGCAGTGGCAGAGGAAAGTCATTGGGACTGTTTCCTGTATGGCTGTGATTTGTCTTCTCCGCTTTTGGAGGTAGAAGCACCCCATTGTTTAGGCCTGTATGAGCCTTGGGGCTGGGATCTGCCTCTAGGGCGTCTGTATCTGCCTCTTTGTGGCCTGTCTGACACTGGAAAGGACCAGTTCTTAGAAGGCCAGTTCCTGCTAAATCTGGGTGGCTGTACCTGTAGGGAATCCTTAACTGTCTGCATAGATTTTGCTTTATCCTCCATTTTCTTCAACACCTCTTCTGCCTTAACACCAAACAAAGTATCATGCTGTAATGGAGCATCCAATAATTTTGCTTTAACATGATCAGGCAGATTCTGTTCCTTTAACCAAGCATGCCTTCTAATGACAGAACCCGTGATAGCGGCCCTGCAAGAGGCCTCCAGTGAATCAAAACCACATTGCAAAGTATGCTTTCCCACTTGTTCAGCTGCATGCAATAAATCCTGCATTTCCTTGTTATCAGAACATTCAAAATTTGTCAACATTTTCTGTTTTAGCAGTGACATTAAGTATTGCTATTTAAGCATATGAAACTGACAATTTAAAGCCCTTATAGCCAAGGTAGCAGAAATGTAAACTTTTTTCCCCCATCTGTCCAGTGCCCTAGAATCCCTATCAGAGGGGACAGGTTTTTTTGCAGTGGAAGCCTTGACCCCTTTGGGACCCTGAGATATAGTTTCTGGGTCAGCAGCAGGGTTTTTATATAGAAATTTATGAGAGTCTGGAACCCTGTAGTATCTGTCTGGCTTAGCAGGTGCAGGGGGTAAAGAGTCAGGAGATAGGCCGGACTCTGAAAGTACATCATCTACAAAGTCTAGAACAGGTGGAATAGCAAGAGGTCTGTGCTGAGGTAGTAAAAGAAAGTATCTGAGCCTTTTCTTAGATTCTGAATAATCTTGGCTCTCCCAGTGAAAATGCTCCCTCATGGTATGCAAGGTTTCCCCAAAAAAATAATCTTCAGGAGGAGAGGCTGAAGGAATGGATTCTTCAGCATCAGAATCCTCATAGGGAGGAAGAGTATCCCTGTTCAGAAGAGGCGTCAGAGGAAATGGAAACCTGATCAGAAGAGTCATATTCTGTCTTTTGCCTAGGCCTCTTATAAGGAGGGGGATGGGAACCCCTGATCAAAGTAATTAGATCTTCGGCCATTTTAAGCATCTGTTTCGTAGGCATGGAAGTCTGTCCAGGAGAATGCTGTACTTGTTTCTTTGTCTTTAGAGCTGTTTTAGTCTTTGCCTTTGAAGCTGAGGTTTGCTTGACATATAACTGTGTAGGTCTGAAAACACCCTCAGAAGCTGATGCCTGCTCAGCGGCTCCAGACCCATCTGAGGGAATAGTTTCCGAGTGTCCAATACCTCGAGTATCCAGAGGCCTAGTCAGCTCCACGTGGGAGTTGGAAGTGGCCTGTGGCTCTGAGGTAGTGGGCGTCAGGGGCTGCGAAAGCGCCTCACTGAGAACCGGCGAACCAGCGACTGGCCTAGCAGAGGCCTCATCGGTTTTGGACCTCGGATGCCTTCCTTTTCCTTTCGTTTTTTATAAACTTCGGTCGTTGTCTGTTCCGATGGCATTATATAATTAAATCTTCGGCCAAAGTAATGAAAGGCAAAATCGTACCGACTCTTAATAGTGCGTTGGTTAAATCTAGCACATAACCGACAGCTGGCAATGTCGTGGTCTGGGCCTAGGCAAGGAATACAGTAAGAATGAAAATCCTTATGAGGTATTTGCTTCCCACAAGAAATACAGTTGTTAACTTTTTCTGACATTGGTCTGGAGCAAGAAAAAAGTTTCCCCAACGGGATACTTAACTTTAATGAAGACTTCGGATTTGAAATTCGATGTGAAAATCTCAGGAGTCAGCCGACCGGCACTGGCGAACTGCTTTTGCTTCGGGCACCGCACGGCAAGAAAGACTGAAGAAGATGGCGTCAGCTGCATCTTTTATACCCCCGGTGCACTGATGTCAGGGAAGAGGCGACAGCAACAGACGCCGGACCAGGACTTGAATTCAGGCCGACTGCGGGACCGCCTTCCAGCAGGATAACCCAAGTGTAATGACTGCAACAGTGAAACACGATGAACATCAGCAGTGGCAAACCCTGCCCTAGCTCTTGAAAACAAAGACAAATTATAATGCTCTGTGAAGGTGTAGACTTCAAAATGTCTTTAGTAGGGACACCCCATAAAAAGGCTGCAGAAGTGGAAGCTGCTCTAGTTGAGTGGGACCTAACCTCTTGAGGAGGAACCTTGCCATGAAAGGAATAACAAAAAGTAATACAATGAGCAATCCATTTAGAAATGGTTTGCTTAGAAATAGCCTTGCCCTGGGCTCCAGGGGCAAAACTGACCAATAACTGTGCTGATTTCTGAAGGTCTTTAGTCCTGTCCAGGTAAAACCTGAGCTGTATATGCACATCAAGAGAATGTAGGATTTTTTTCACCTCTGTTTCGAGGATTAGGAAAGAAGGTAGGAAGGTGTATGGACTGATTAAGAGTCAGGCTAGAAACCACCTTAGGCATAAAGGAGGGGTTGGTTCTCAGACAGACCCTATCTGCATGGAAAATAAGAAAAGGCTCCACAGCCATCAAAGCATACAGCTCCAAAACCCTCCTTGCTGAAGTTATAGTCAAGAGGAAGGCAGTCTTCCATGAGAGAAACTTTAAATCTGCAGTGGCAACTGTCTCAAAAGGAGGAAGAATGAGTTTCTCTAGAACAAAATTAAGATCCCAGGCTGGAGTAGGCGCCCTTCTGGGAGGTTTTAAGTTGCAAGCACCTCTGAGAAACATTTTCTTCAGGGGATGAGAAAATGGGTTGTTCAAAAGAACAGTGAGCAGAAATGCCTGAAGCATGGATCTTGATAGAGGAAAAAGAAAGACCACCCTGAAGCAAATCAGACAGGTATTGCAGGATCAGAGAAAGTGCAGGCTCAGAAGAAGATTCCCCTCTAGCCTGCATCCAATGAGAGAATCTTTCCCATTTGTCAGCATAAGACTTCCTAGTACTAGGCCTCCTGCAGCACGTCAACCACCTGCTGGGAAAGGGAAGAAGAAAAGGATGGAGTCATACAATGATCCATGCTGCCAAATGGAGAGACTGAAGATGAGGATGTAGAATGTTTCCCCCTTCCTGAACCAAAAGATCTGGCTTCAGAGGAAGTAAATTGGGAAAGACTGCGAAGCAATGGATCCCAATACTGTCTGGCCCAGTCCAGAGCTATGAAAATAGTCCTTGGTCGTTTGGCCCTGATCTTCGATAATACTCTGGGAAGAGGAGGAAGGAAGGCATAAACTGACAGCAGCATCCACGGGAAGGACAGAGCATCCACTTTCCAGGCTCTGATGTGATGCTGTCTGGTGGAAAAAGAGGTAGAAGATGGTTGCCCAGAGAGGAGAAAAGATCCACTTGAGGAGTGCCCCAACGTTGAATGATGCTGTGAAAAACTGCTCTGTTCAGCTGCCACTCGTGAGGATTCAAGGTCTGTCTGCTCAACTGCTGTGCCAAAACAATGAGCCTTCCTGGAAGAAAGTGAGCTAGGAGATGCAGGCCAAGTGATGCTGCTATGGACCAAAGACTCATGCTCTGTCTGAACAGGAGGTAAGAATGAGTCCCTCCCTGCTTGTTGATGTACCACATGACTGTGGTGTTGTCTGTCCTGACAAGCAGGGTCCCTGGAGAAAGAAGATGCTTGAAAGCTAGTAAGGCCTGCTAGACTGCCATCAACTGCTTTAAATTTATGTGCAGGTGCATCTGCTGGGCATTCCAACTTCCCTGTATGCATCTGCCATCCAGGTGAGCTCCCCAGGCTTAGTCCAATGTGTCTGGGTAAGAACTTGAGTGGCAAGGGATGGGCAAAAAGGCATGCCTTTGTTCTGTAGACAGGCTGTTGCCCACTATAGAAATTCTGTCTGCAGACATGGAAGCAGAGGAATTATCACATCCAGGTCCTGGCTGTGTTGGCAACAAATGTTCTTGAGGTACCACTGCAATTTCCTCATATACAGTCTTGCATATGGAATCATGAGAATGCAAGAGGCCATGAATCCCAGAGCTTGCAGGTATTTCCTTGCAGGGAGCTGGGACAGGCTTGCCAAGTCCTTGAAGTAAACTGAAAGAGTTGTCTGCTTCTCCTGGGTGAGATGCATCATCTGGGCGGCTGTGTTCAGACTTGCTCCCAGGAATGTTATCCCTTTGGATGGCACCGTTTTTTATTTTTCCTCGTTCAGAGTGTAACCCAAGGAAGAGAGAATAGTCTTTACAAATTCTAGAGCCTTTAACAGCTGTTCCTGAGAATTTGCTTGAATTAGACAGTTGTCCAAATATGAGTAAATCTGAATTTTCTTCTGCCTGTAAAAAGCAATGACTGGAGCCAGGCACTTTGTGAAAACTCTGGGAGCAGTAGATAAGCCAAAGGGCAGCGCAGAGAATTGATAATGTTGCTTGCCCACCTTGAAACGAAAGTATTGCCTGTAACTTTCCCTGATAGGGATGTGCAGATAAGCTTCTTTGAGATCCAACATTACTAGCCAGGAATCCTTTTCTAACATTGGCAGCAACTGATGCAGAGTGAGCATTTTGAACTTTGGAATTATCAAGAGAGAGTTCAGGATGGATGGATCTAGGATAGGATGCCAGATGTCTTCTTTTTTTGGAACTAGGAAAAGTCTGGAATAGAAACCCTGGCCTACCTGCTGAGCAGGAACTGATTTTCATTTTCTTGCTCCCAGATGTAACAGAGATCAGATTTGCTTTTCTACTTCTGCCCTTTGGTTTGGAGGAGCATCCAGGAATCCTTTGGGTACTGGAAAGGTGTGGAAAGAAAACTTGTATCCTAGGGATACAGTTCTGAGTAGCTATTTGTCAACCATGATGGTGGCCCAGACATTCACAAAAAGGGCCAACCTTCCCCCTAAAGGATTCTCTGTGAAGGCAAGAACAAGCAGATGTTGAACAGAGTCATTGAGAATGTTTAGATTGAGATGCAGGCTTATAATTTCCCACCTTGGAAGAGGAAGCTTGCCAACACTTAGACCTTTGAGGGTTAGCCACCTGTCCCCTAGAAGATTTGTAACCTCTAGTCCTAGAACGGTTCTATCTGCTGGTATCAGGGAACGTCCAACTCTTAGAAGGGTAATTCCTGCTAAAGCAAGGAGGCTGAACTTGCTGAAAGTCTGACTGTCTGCATAGACTTGGCATTGTCTTCCATTTTCTTGAGCACTTCCTCTGCTTTGCTGCCAAAAAGACTGTCCTTATGCAAAGGTACATCTAAAAGCTTAGCCTTGACAGGCTCTTGTAGGGGCTGCTCCTTGAGCCAAGCCTGCCTTCTAATAACAGATCCAGTAGCTGTAGCCCTACAGGAGGCTTCTAGAATGTCAAAACCACAATGTAATGAATGTTTATTGACAAGACTGGCAGAATTCAGAAAATTCTGCATATCTTTACTCTCCACCAACAGAGGCACACTTGCCATCCTAGACTTAATAGCTTCCAAGGTGTGCTGCTGGTACTTCAGCATATGAAAAAGACAATTAGTAGACCTAATAGCAAAAGTGGCAGAGGTATAAACCTTTTTACCCCACCTATCTAGATTCCTAGATTCCCTATCAGAAGGAACAGGATTTTTAGTAACAGTGGCCTTAACTCCTTTAGGGCCTTGAGAAATAACCTCTGCATCAGCCAACAGTTTCCCGAAGGAATGACAAATGGCACAATTGTCTAGCAAATGCAGACTCCCTAGACAATAAACACAGTTGACGTGACTATCTAACTCACATTTTCTGGCCACACTTAGGGCACTTTTTGAACCCAGATTTGGGGTGCTTGTCTTGCGCCACCCTAATAAAGTTAGAGATATTTACTGCCACACAAAAAACAAAAGTACATTTTCTCCAAATAGAATGGATAGCAGGTAAGCCTTAATTAAAACAGGCTAACACACACAATATGTGAAGTCACACAAAGTAGACTATGCCAGCAAGATAGCTGCTGAGAATAACAATGTTATCTAAACAGAGTACACTGTAAATTAGACAGTAACAAAGACTAAGCCTTATAAATACAAAAAGGCTAGACAGACCACACCACTATCTAAGAAATGTGACAAAAGGTCACAAATAGCACAGCAAGCTGAGAGAAGGAAGGCAATAAGCTTATCTATATATACACAGGTCTACTGAACTAAGCCTTACATAAAAAACTCGAAGGCTAGACAGACCACACCTATAAGAACTACAACTAACTAGGCCAAAAAGTAGCCAACTAAAAATATCTGAAAAATAGTAAAAGGGAAGGGAATAGCACACTAAAAGCTATAAGAACTTTATAGACAAACCTAGCTAACTATACTATCAAAAACTTTTATAGAATTTTTAATGAA
Organism: Protopterus annectens; assembly: GCF_019279795.1. Classification (NCBI taxonomy): domain Eukaryota; kingdom Metazoa; phylum Chordata; order Ceratodontiformes; family Protopteridae; genus Protopterus; species Protopterus annectens. The sequence continues at coordinate 365,063,632 of NC_056735.1, forward strand.
AAACATTTTCTTATCTTGCCTGAGCTAATTCAGAGCTTCCGACCTGTTGCAGCAGCAGCAAACTAGATCTGGGGTAATTCACAGGTGCATCATGGGATGGGACTTGGCCTCGAGCTATTTGAAGACCTTGAGCTTTGCAATTGCCTGCATCAGAGCCGAGGGATCGGCTCCAAACCCATCAGTAAAGAATGAACCGTGAGATTGAACAACTTCACATTGAAGGGTTCCACATTCATAAGTGCTTGTAACTCAGACACTCTTCTAGCTGAAATGAGGGCCAAAAGCAAAGTTGCTTTCCAAGAGAGGAATTTTAACTCTGCTGATGCTGCAGGCTCAAAGGGGGTAGCATGAGCTTTGCCAACACAAAGTTAAGGTCCCGAGCAGGGGTAGGGGCTCTTCTTGGTGGCCTTAAGTTGTTAGCCCCTGTCTGGAACTGCTTGATGAGAGGGTGTGAGAATAGAGGTGGCTCAGTGCTGTAATGAGCAGAGATGGTAGAGGCGTGGATCTTAATGGAAGAGAAGGATAGGCCCCTGTGTAGTAGGTCTGCTAGGAAATCTAGGATGAGAGGTAAGGAGGCCTGTGCTGTTTTCGCTCCTTTAGTGTGGATCCAGGAACAATACCTTTTTCCAGTTGTCAGCATAGGATTTTCTTGTACTGGGTCATCTGGCTTCACGTATGACATCCAGTACCTGCTTGCTTAGGCTGGCCACTGGAGGAGAAGTCAAGGAATAAGCCAGGCTGCAAGGTTCAGGGTCTGCAATTACGGATGGAAGAACTGTCCCTCCTGCTGAGTCAGGAGAGTTGGATCTGGAGGAGGTGCCATGGAGGCAATGGTGACTGACTGTGCAGTAGTGGGTACCAGTGTTGCCATAGCCAGTCTGTGGCAATCAGGATTGCCCTTGGGTATTTTCTCCCTTATTTTGAGTAATACTCTTGTAAGAAGAGGTAGAGGGGGAACTGCATAGATTGAGAGGTTTGTCCACTGGAAGAACATGGCATCCATTTTCCAGGCCTTTCTGTGAGGTTCTCTGGTGCAGAATTTGCTGAGCTGGTGGTTGTAGGGGAGGCAAATAGGTCCACCTTCAGGGTACCCCATTTCTGGGTCACAAGGCTGAAGGTGTGGTTTAATTGCCACTCATGTGGGTCTAAGAGATTTCTGCTCAAGTTGTCTGCCAGAGTTTTGGTTGCCTGGCAAGAATTGAGCTTGCAGGTGAATATGCATGGCTGAGGCCATGTTCCACAGGGTCATGGCTAGCCTGCAGAGTGGGTAAGAGTGGGTCCCCCCCTGCTTGTTGATGTGCCACATCACTGTAGTGTTGTCGGTTTTGATTAGTAGAGGCCCTGGAGAGAGTAGGGAATCCGAAAGCTGTCAGAGCATGCTGAACAGCTAGCATCTCTTTTTGGCTGATGTGCAGACAAATTTGATTTGGACTCCAGTGGCCTTGAATGCACCTGCCATCCAGATGTGCACCCCAAGTATAGTCTGATGTATCTGTGGTTAGGGTCTGGGTGGCGTGGGGTTGTGTAAAGGGAAGCCCCTTGTTGTGGCTGAATGCTGCCCACTAAAGGAACTCTTTCCTTAGACAAGGTAACATAGGTATGATAGTTTCCAGGTCCTGAGAATGTTGCCACCAAAGACTTTCCTCATATGCAGTCTGGCATATGGAATTAGTAGAATGCAGGAGGCAATGAACCCTAGAGCTTGCAGGATTTTCCTTGTGGATACCTGGGTTCTGGTGGACATTTGAGAAATGTAGCCTGTCAGATAGGCTTGTTTTTCTGGCGTAAGGAATGCCATCTGGGATGCTATGTCCAAGCGTGCTCCCATGAAAACAATTGTTTGACTGGGGACTAGTTTGGATTTCTTTTCATTGATAGTGTACCCCAGGGAGGTTAGAAAGTCTTTTACAAATGTCAGGTGCTGCAACAGCTTTACCTGTCTGTCTGAATCAGGCAATCGTCCAAGTAGGGGTAAATTTGAAAATGTCTCTGTCTGCAGCAGGCAATGGCTGGAGCAAGGCATTTTGTGAAAACTCTGGGAGCAGTGGATAAGCCAAAGGGAAGTGCAGAGAACTGATTATGCATAGATCCTGCCCTGAAACGTAGATATTTCCTGCAGGAGTCCCTGACTGGGATGTGCAGGTAGGCCTCCTTTAGGTCTAAGGTGGCTAATCAGCTGTGACGTCTTAGTAGTTAACTGCAGTGACTATAGTGTACAAAGTCCTGGGTTCAAGTCCTGCAAGGGCTGTTTGTTTCATACACTGTTGGAAACTCCTGGTGTTCTGGCTGAAGTGTGATTCTCAAACAATCTGGAAATATATCGCTGATAATTATATTTCTTGGCATTTTAACCTTTCCGAGTTCTCCATTGTCTTAATTTGCCTGACTGAATTATTTTACCTATTTTCTGGCATTGTTTTATGATGTCCTTCAAGGATGCATCTGCAGTCATAACATATGGGTTGTCCTGCCTCAGGCAGCCCTTCGGTCGGCCGGATTCCAAAGTCTGGGTCTGGCCTCGGCTGATGTCGCACTTTCCCCGACGTCAGAGCGTCTGGGGTATAAAAGCATCAGCCAACGCCATTTTCCTCAGTCTTTCTTGCCGCGCAGTGCCCGAAGCAGAAGCTGTTCGCAAGTGCCGGTCGGTCAGATCCAGTGTTTTCAGCTACCGAAGACTTCGAAAAAGCTAAGTACCCCATTGGGGACTCTTTCTTGCCTCAGCCGATGTCAGATAAAGTAAATAATTGTTTAACTTGTGGGAAACAAATACCTCATAAGGGTTTCCATTCCTACTGCCTTCCTTGCTTAGGCCCAGACCACGACGTATCGTCCTGTTCAGCCTGTGCTTCCTTCAACCGACGAACTCTTAGACGTTGGTCGGAGTTTGCAGAGGAATTTTTTGGGGCTAGTTTTGCATATAAAATGCTGTCGGAGACTCCGACATCACATTTAGTGAAAAAACGGAAGGACAAGGACCGACACTCACGGCCCGCGGTTTCGGCTGAAACCATGGTAAAGCCTACCGCGAGTGTCTCGGTTTCGTCCGAAACCGAGTCCTCGGAGATTCCTTCATCCGAATCCACTCAACCGACCACCGCGGCCCGGGAGGCCCTGGCTGAGTCGGCTACCGAGCTACCTACCGAAACCAGTGTCCAGGATATGTCTGACTCCATTCCTTTGGACATATCTACTCCTGCACATGGGGCAGCTGGGCCCCCTGCTTCCATGTCCATTAAGGTCTTCTCCAGGGCTAAAGCTGCTAAACTTTCTAAGGCTTTGCCTCCCAAGACTACCTCCCAGAGGCCTTCCTCTAGTACTCAGATCCTCAGCCTTGCAGAGGACCTTATTTCTTTAATTAGAGGTTCACAACCTCACCCGGACAGGGCCTCTCACCTTCCACCAGACAAAAGGCCCAGGACTGAGCCTTCTGACCCACACTCTTCAGATGAGTCCACGGATGGTTCTGAGTTGTCAGACCACCAGGAGGAGGCTTATTCACCCTATGAGGATTCTGATGCTGAAGAATCTATCCCTTTGGCCTCCCCTCCTGAAGAGTTTTCCTTTGGTGAGACCCTACACTCCATGAGAGAGCATTTTCAATGGCAAGGTCAGGAATTCTCTGATTCTAGAAAAGATTAAGGACCTTTTACATTTTCCTCAGCATAGGCCCTTAGCTATACCTCCTGTTTTGAATGTAATTGATGATGTGTACAATGATGTCAGTACAGCCCCTGATACTCTCCCCCCGGCCCCTGCCAAACCTGATAGATACTACAGGGTCCCGGATTCTCATTTCCATCTGTATAAAGCCCATTCTGCCGACCCAGAAACTATTACTCTGGGCCCTAAAGGGTTTGCGGCTGCCACTGCCAAAAATCCTCTACCTTCTGAAAGAGAGTCTAGAGCTTTAGAGAGATGGGGAAAGAAGGTATATACCTCTGCAACTCTTTCCGTCAGGGCTCTAAATTGTCAATTTCATATGATACAGTACCAAGAGTATTTGTTAGATGAACTGAACAAGAAGCTTTCTTCTCCTGAGCCCTTGACCGTAAATCCCTTCAGGATTTGGTACACAACTCACAGCAGGTTAGTAATCATTTCTTAAAGTGTGGTTATGATGCATTGGAGGCTTCATTTAGGTCAGCTATGACTGGGGCAGTTATTCATAGGCATGCCTGGCTGAAGGAACAATCTTTGCCAGACCATGTTAAAGCTAAACTCCTGGATGCTCCAATGGAGAAACAAAATTTATTTGGCTCCTCTGCTCAGGAGGTTTTAAAAAAGTATGAAGAAAAGGCAAAATCTGTGCAAACAGTTAAGGATTTCCTACAAGTACAACCACCGAGATTTAGCAGAAACTGGCCTACTAAGAATTGGTCCTTTCCAGACTCGGACAGAGCCCAGAGAGGCAGGAACAGACGCCCCAGAGGCAGAGGCCAATCTAGGGGCTCTTACAGAGGCCATCAGTGGCAACCTGCCAACCAGAGAGGTAGTGCAACAGCAGCAACAACAACAACTACTACACCAGGACAGGCTCAATGACTTTACTCTGATTACGCCCACCAGGGCTCAACTGGAAGCACCCTTGGGCGGAAAGCTTGCTTTATTCTCAAAAAATTGGCATTATATTACAAGGGACACATGGACACTGCAAATAATAGACAAAGGATACAGGTTCCACTTCCACACTCTGCCAAAAAGAAACGGAATGCCAAACCTACCACCAAATCAGAGGGCAGAGGCTTTAAAGCAGATCAACAACTTGCTTCAAATGAAAGCCATAGTAAAGGTACCACTTTCAGAACAAGGCCAAGGATTTTACTCCAGACTATTCCTTGTACCAAGAAAAGAAAATCAATGGAGGCCTATTCTCGACCTGTCTGCACTGAATACTTTCCTCATTGTGCCAAAATTCAAAATGCTGACCCTACAGCAACTTCTTCCCATGTTGGGCAAGGAGTCTTGGCTGGTGACTCTAGATCTCAAGGAGGCATACCTGCACGTCCCTATTCGACTAAACTGCAGAAGACACCTCAGATTTCTTGCAGGATCAGAGCATTATCAATTCTCAGCATTGCCCTTTGGCTTATCTACTGCACCCAGAGTATTCACGAAATGCCTGGCATCAGTAATTGCACACTGCAGACTTCAGGGGATTCAAATCTACCCTTATCTGGATGACTGCCTTATACAAGCGGACAACAAGGTAAATTTGATAAAAGACTTGGCCTATGCCATCCGCCTACTACAGGCATTGGGATACACAGTCAACATCCATAAGTCAAGACTGGTTCCATCCCAAAGGATAACCTTTCTGGGTGCGGATCTAGACACAACCACCCAAATGGCCTTTCTCACAGAAGAAAAACAAAAACAACTTCCACATTACTTCATGAATCTGACAAGACAAGCTCAGCTTACTGCAAGGAAAATCCTGCAGGCCCTGGGTTTCATGGCATCCTGCATAATTCTGATACCACAGGCCAGGCTGCATATGAAAAAATTACAATGGTATCTAAGGAGTGTATGGTCTCAACACAGTCACAGTTTGGAAACTTTGATACCAATCATTCCTTGCCTTCAAAAGGAATTCCTGTGGTGGGCTCAGGCCTGCCAGTCCAACAGAGGGTTGCCTTTCAACAAACCAAAAACAAAACAAACCATCACCACGGACGCTTCAGACCGAGGATGGGGAGCACACATGGAGGACAAATGTATCCAAGGCCTATGGTCTCAAAGACAGCTACACATGCACATAAACCAAAAGGAAATGCTGGCAGTGATGCATGCAATCGAGGCTTTCAAACCCTTCCTCCATCAAGGCCACCTGTTAATAAGGACAGACAACACCAGGGTCATGTGGTACATAAAAAAGCAGGGAGGCACACACTCCTACCCTCTATGCCGGCTGGCTATGAATCTATGGGAGTTATGCCTGAAACTCAATATCCAACTGCAGTCCCAGTTCGTGCCAGGAAAGGAAAATACACTGGCAGACAGCTTAAGCAGAACTACCATGGATGCACACGAATGGATGCTGCACCCAGACATCTTCCAACTCATAACAAAGGCATGGGGAATGCCGGAGATAGATCTATTCGCATCCCCCCTCAACCATCAACTGAAGACATTCTGCTCAAGGACATACCACCCACAAGCATGGAGGGTGGACTCTCTCTCTTTCAGCTGGAAAGCTCTAAAAGTATATGCCTTCCCACCTCTCCCTTTAATGTACAAGGTTCTATTGAAGATCAGGGAGGAACAGCCAAGAGTGATTCTGATAGCTCCAGACTGGCCAAGGCAACACTGGTATCCACTATTGAGGAGCATGTCACAGGCAAAACCATGGCCTCTCCCCTATGGCCTCTTCTTCTGACGCAGAACAATTTCAAGATCATGCATCCCAACTTAAAAACATTGCAGCTAACTGCCTGGAAAATCCCTTAAAACCAAAACAAAATGTTTTATCACTGACAGTGAAGGACATTATCATGGAAGCTCGCCGGCCTTCCACAAGGAAGACATACTCAGCTAAATGGAAAAGATTTTTCATCTGGAACACATCAAAAGGCTTAGATGTGACAGTGGCAAACATGACACATATTCTGGAATACTTAGCAGAACTGTTCCACAATGGCTTTTCCTATTCTTCCATTAAGATTCATGCCTCAGCAATTTCAGCAGAACACAATTTGGATCCACCTATCTTCTCACACCCTCTACTCAAGCAATTTCTGAGAGGGATCAAAAATATCAAACCTCCAAGAAAACCCCCTTTACCTGCTTGGGATCTCAACTTTGTCTTGGAGAAACTAACACTTCCTCCCTTTGAACCAGCACCATCAGCGGATCTCCAGTTTCTGTCTTGGAAAACTGCATTCCTTCTGGCAATAACTTCAGCAAGAAGAGTATCTGAGTTACAAGCATTAATGGCAGTACAGCCATTTCTTATCTTCCATCAGGACAGAGTTACACTAAGAACTAATCCAACTTTTATGCCAAAGGTGGTATCTAGGGTTTCCTTGAACCAAGCTATTCACTTGCCTACGTTCTTCCCAAATCCACAGAATAGAGGGGAAAAACTTCTGCACACCCTGGATATACACAGACAACTACGCTACTACTTGGACAGAACTAAAAGTAGCAGAAAAACTGACCAACTATTGGTAGCATATGCTGCTGGGGTGCAAGGAAAAGCAATTTTCAAACAGACAATTTCAAAATGGATAGGAAATTGCATTTGATTTTGTTACTTCTTTCATGGAAAGTAAGTTCCTGCAAAAATCAGGCCTCATTCCACAAGGGCCACGGCCACCACTACAGCCTTCCTATGAGGGGTGGCTACCAAGGACATTTTAGAAGCTGCTACTTGGAGCTCCATGCATACATTTACCAAACATTACAATCTACCTTTATACTCCAGATCCAGAGCAGGCTTTGCTACTGCAGTCCTGCAGAGGATCTTAACTACACCATCCTTTTCTTAGTGCCTCCTCCCCCAGATTAGCTATGGTATTCTACCCATATGTTATGACTGCAGATGCATCCTTGAAGGACATAGTACAGTTTTGTACCTACCATAAATGTAGATGTCCGATAGGTATGCATCTGCAGTCAGGTTTACCCTCCCTCCTACCCCTCTGTGGTATTCCTAGGGTGTTTACCCCTCCTTTAGCTAGCTGGGGGAATCTATTATGGTGTATTTGTTTGTATATACTTGTATATATATATCTATAATTTTGCAAATGTTTGGAATTCTATTGCATTTCTCCAAATTTAGCCTTCCTAGAGGGCACCTGGCATCTGGGGCAAGAAAAACTAAGGAAAATGGCGTTGGCTGATGCTTTTATACCCCAGACGCTCTGACGTCGGGGAAAGTGCGACATCAGCCGAGGCCAGACCCAGACTTTGGAATCCGGCTGACCGAAGGGCTGCCTGAGGCAGGACAACCCATATGTTATGACTGCAGATGCATACCTATCGGACATCTACATTTATGGTAGGTACAAAACTGTACTTTTCTCATCTGTCCTGAAACTGCCCCCCCCCCCCCAGGTGGAGTTTATAAAACTGGTCTAACAGCTTTTGTTTTATCTGACTGCTTCAAGGCTTGCTGATTTTAAAAATAGTTTGTAAATTCTTGCATACACTGTTGGAAACTACTGGTGTTCTGCCTGAAGTGTGATTCTCAAACAATATGGAAATATATCACTGATTGATAAGTATATTTCTTGGCATTTTAACCTTTCAGAGGTTCTGCATTGTCTTAATTTTGCCTGACTAAATTATTTTATATATTTTCTGGCATTGTTTTATCCCCCACACCCTATTGTTGTACTGTTATAGTTGGTGGTTTTGCAGTTGCCCGCCCCTACTGTTAATTTGATCTGAGACACCCCTCCCAGTCTGGTGTTCACTCTACTTAATACAGAGAGAACATCTGAGAAGGCCAACCCACTTAGGTTCTTAACCTTGAATTTTTCTTCAGCTCCTCCTTCCTCTCGCCTTGCACTTTACTGAAAAATTGCACTTTATCTTGCTTTTGCCTCTTCTTAAAAGTACTAAATTGTATTTATTATGCTGCATTTATTACTGCTTGGTAGTAGTCTGATTAAACTGTAACTGTTATTCTAAGCCTTTTGGTTTAAGCACTTGGGTTTCAGGCCAGTTATTTTACATTAAGAAGGTTTGTGGTCTGCACTGTTGTGTGAGGAGAGGTTAGATTCTGCCCTTCTGAGCTAGGGATTTCTGGTTAAATGATTACTGTGCCTGCTTATTTGAACTGTTACTTTCTGAAATTGGTGTGCCTTGTTTGCTGTAGCATAGACTAGATTCAGGCATGCTGAATCTAGCCTTGCTTGTATAACTTGAGCACTAATCCAGACCATCTTTTTGGAGAAGGTTCCCCTGCACCCTAGTGGCAGGAGTGTGCAGTTAGAACTTGTCTGATTGAAGACTGCTGGAACAGGGCTCTGCTTTGAGCTTTTTTACTGGTTAATTGGGTAATTTGTCTAAATCAGTTTAATCGTTTTTTATTGTATATATAAAAAAATTGCACTTTATTCATCTGCTTTTACTGTATTTGTGTTTCTTCCTACTTTATTGCATTTATTCTGCTGCATTTATTACTGCTTGTTAGTAGCCTGATTAAATTGTAAAAATAAGTTATGTACTCACCATAACGTTCCATCTGAGTAGTTGTACTTCATTTGTTTTCAACCTGTGGGTTACAGAGCCGGCAACCTTTACTAGCATCAGCTCCGCGCTACAAACTCCTCCCCTTACCCATAATACACCTCCACTGCCTTCCATCCCCAGATCAAGTTTGCTGAACCATATACTGATAACCTGACCTGAAAAATTTTCTTATGACCTATACTGCAGCCAGTAGGCTGATTATATGCCAAGGTCCGGGGGGAAGTAGAGAGGGATGGTTGAAGACAAATGAAGTACAACTACTCGGAACGTTACGGTGAGTACATAACTTCTTTATCTGAAGTAGTTTACTTCATTTGGTCTTCAACCTGTGGGACAGAATCCCCAGCTACTAAATGCATGAGAGGCCCTCATGGAAGGATATTCTGGAGCACCGTGGAACCAAAGGATGCTCTCCTTCTGGAAATCAAATCCAATTTGTAATGAGAAATAAACGTATGAAATGAGGACCAAGTAGCTGCAGAACAAATATCATCCAAAAACACTCTAGACCAAAAAGCCGCAGATATAGCCATGGACCTAGTGGAATGAGCTTCCACCTGACCTGGAGGAGACATGTCTCTGTCCTTATAGACCTGCAGGATGCATGAAGAAATCCATCTAGCTATAGTGACCTTGGAGACAGATTTCCCCAAAAAGGGTTTATAGAAGGATACAAACAATCAGATTTACGGACATTTTTTCTCCTATGTAAATAGAATCGTAACTGTCTATGAACATCCAACACATGGAGTTTGTATTCCATCTTGTTAGCAAAATTAGGAAAAAACAGAGGCAAATCGGTGGTCTGATTGATACTGACTGGTGATGCCACCTTAGGAAGAAAGGATGGATTGGTTCAAAGGGAAACTCTCTGTGAAAAATCATGTAAGGAATTTTGATGGGCAAGGCCTGTAATTCTGAAACCCTTTTTGCAGAGGTAATAGCCACCAGAAAAGCTGTTTTACAAGACAAAAATTTCAGATCTGCAGTTGCGGCAGGCTTGAAAGGTGGAGCGACCAAAGCTTGAAGAACCATAGTAAGGTCCCATGGGGGAACAGGATCTTTGCCTGGGGGTGTAACAAAAAGGTGCCTTTGATAAAGGCTTTACATAGTCTGGAAGAGGCTAAAGAGGCAGAATTCTCGCCCACATGAAAATAAGATATAGCAGCCAACTGAACTTTGACAGTAGAAGAACTAGTTCCGTGTTGAAAAATATCAGCTAGTAAATCAAGAATGGTGGAAATAGGAGCCGTGAAAGGGTCTAAACTCCTTTGAGAGGCCCAAAACGAAAACCGTTTCCACTTACTGCGATAAACCTTCCTGGTCGAAGACTTTTGAGCAGCCACCAAAATAGATCTGAGGAGGATAGTCTAAAAGTCCTAGTAATCACGGGAACTGAAGCAGCCAAGCTGTAAGCTTCAGGCTGTCCAGATTTGGATGAGGCACCCACGAAGGGTGTGAAATTAGATGCTGAATGGGATCTAGAATCCAAGGCGGAGCCAGAAGGTGAGGCCAAAGGAAGGGAAACCATACCTGGCGAGGCCAGAATGGGGCAATGAGGATCACTTTGCTCCCCAGTTGACAAGCTTTCTGTAGAAACCTCGGAATGAGAGGTACTGGTGGGTAAGCATACAGAAGACCAGGAGGCCAAGCATGAACTAGAGCGTCTCTGGGGGACTCCCCCGGGAGGGGGGTTCACAGTGAAAAACTTGCTGCACTTCGTGTTGGAAGGAGATGCGAAGAGATCGCAGCAAGGTTGACCTCACTCACTGAAGATCTGTTCCGCTACTGACAGATTCAGAAACCACTCGTACGGCATCAGAATGGTCCGACTTAGCCTATCCAATAGGATGTTGGACCATCCCAGAATGTGCGTTGCAATAAGAAAGTGACCTGTGGAGATCGCCCATTCCCACACACTCATGGCCTCACAACAAAGGGGGTAAGATCTGGTCCCTCCCTGTTTGTTGATATACCAGACCACTGACATGTTGTCTGACTGAATAGCAATCATCCCCAGAGGAAGAAAGACATGAAGGGTCTGCAACATTAGAAGGACCGCCCTCATCTCTAGGACATTTATGTGCAAGCTGATCTCTGTGGGGGGACCTCAGGCCTTGGACTGTCCTGCCTGAGCAATGCCCCCCCACCAGAGTTGGGTGGCATCCATGGTCACTGTGGCTTGGGCTGGAAAAGGTCGTCCCTCCAAAATGTCTGGAGAGCACATCCACCATATGAGGGATGATCGACCGAGCTGAATTGCAAAAGTCAATGGCAGTTCCAACAGGGACCATTATACAGCTATAGTCCACTGTAGAATTCTCATGTGTAACCGAGCACATGGGAGAAGAGTTATGGTCACTGCCATCGAGCCTAAGACCCTCAATACTGATTCTGCCATTGGGAGATGAGAGTGGTAGATCAGGGAGACATGCATCCCCAGGTTTTGAATTCTCTCCGAGGTCAGGAAGATTTTGCACTGAAGAGTATCTATCCTGACACCAGTGTAGTCTATCACTTGTACAGGATCTAGGAGAGATTTGGATGCATTGATTGTGATCCACAAACGCAGGGCAAGTGTCAGGAAATAATCCCTGGTTTGGGAGAGTAGACGCCTGGTGGGAGCAGTGAGGAGCCAATCGTCCAGGTACGGATAGACCTGAATCCTTTGAAGCCTCAGATGAGCCTCTACCACTGCTGTCACTTTGGTAAACACCCTGGGGGGGGCTGCGGTGAGACCAAAGGGTAGGGCTCGAAATTGGTAATAATTGACTCCTAGCTGGAAGTGGAGGAACCTCCTGGAGCTTCTGTGCATTTTTATGTGATAGTAAGCATCCTGGAGATCTAGCGAGCACATCCAGTTGCTCTCTTACAAGTACGGCATAATGGAATGGAATGTGACCATCCGGAACTTCTCTTTGGCAACTGACAGGTTCAGGGTAGAGAGGTCCAGAATAGGCCTTAAGTGCCCCGTTTTCTTTGGCGCCAAAAAGAACCTGGAGTAGAAGCACGATCTGGACTGATCTGGGGGACAGTTTCAATGGCTCATTTTTCTAGCAGCTTGGAAATTTCTTGTGCTGCTGCCTCCCTTTGCGTGGGTGGTATGTCCGGGAGGTGTATGAAAGATTTGGGGGAACCCACAAAGGGGACAGAGTATCCACTGGATATGATCTGAAGCACCCAATGGTCTGTTATGGACTCCCATGCCACTAGGTGCAAGGACAATCGTCCCCCGATTGCCTCCAGAGTAGAGCAGTTGGGCAACCCCTTAGGTTTGCTGCCCGGGTCTGTCCAAGAAAGGTTCGAGACCCAAAGTTCCTTGGACCCCTTCTGCCTCTGGGTCGGCGTCCATTCTGTCCACCTCTGCCTCTGGGAGAAGAAGAGCCCCGAGTGTCCCGGGAATACTGTGACTTCTGGAACCACATCTTCTTTTGCCCTCTCTTTCTGGTAAAAGGACTGCTGAGGGTTACAGAAGTGGATCCTGATGGCAGTGTCTTCCCGTCCTCCTCACTCTGGACTAATGTCTCTTTGATGGTCTTACCAGAGAGTGTAGAACAGTCATAAGGGGCATTGGCAAGGATGCCTAGAAGGGTTCCGAAAATTGACATACTGTGAGCCAGGCATTGCGCCTCATGAACACGCCGGACCCAGCTGCCCTAGCCGCTCCTTCCGTAGCATGTGAGAGAAGTCGCATGGACGTATTGGATACTGCTTTTAAAGTGGCCATCCTCACTGAGAATGAAGCCTTGTCCTCCTGTGACACAGATTTGGGGGGGACTCCTCCAGCTTTTTTACCAGGTCGTGGTGGAGTCTAGTGACATGGACCAGGTAGTTCAGTGCCCTAATCAAAAAGGTAGCTGAAGCGTAAACCTGCTTCCCTAGGCAATACATCATCTGCGACTCTCGATCAGGAGGATAGACAGATGAACTCTCCTGAGAAAGTTCCTTCTTAGTGGCTGCTGCTACCACCATGACGTCTACAGGGGAGCCCTTGTTCCAAGCTAGTCTGTCTATGGAGGTGGCTTAAGATATTATCCGGTCTTTTTGGGATAGGTTTCAAGGTGTCCGGTTCTTTCCATGCCCGCGAGGTGACCAGATCCACCAAAGGGTCCATGGGAGGGGACACCTAGGAAGTAGATGGACCTGTATCAAAAGCCTCCAGGAACATGGACTCATCAGGTTTGGGGGAAGACCAACCTCCTCGTTGGCGCAAGATTTCCATGATGTCTCCATGGAGACATCCTCAGGAGGTGACCTAGGGGAATCTTCTCCATCATCCAAGTCCATGTCCTCGGTGAGGAACTCAGGGGAGTTCAAGTGCCTCCTCTTGCATGTATGCTTGCAAGGTAACTCTCTGGTGGGTGCTCGCAAGCCACTTGTTCCTTGGGGGGGAACCGTCTGGGACTCTTTGAGCATGGGCTTTCCCTCTGGTAAAATGATGGGGACCATAGACAGAGCAGAGGGTGTCTGGGTGGAGTCCAAGGGGGCAGTCAGAGGTCTCGATTCAGTGAAGAAAACCTGTTCTACCACAAACACCGAAGGAGAGCGAACCTCCTGAGAAACCAATAAGGAGGCTGGTCTCCCTGGGTCCAACGAGAGAATTGGAGCCAAGCCCAAGGTGGACGGAGCTCTGAGGGAGGGAACCTGACCAGACAAAGTTGGAGGTGAAGAAAAAGGTTTCACTCCCTCGGATCGGACACCCAAGCTTCGGATCCAAAATGCTCGAGGCAGCTGTTGGCGTCGGGGAAGCAGGTACCACTGGCGCCGACCCCTGACCAAGGCCAACCTCGGACCCAAATACTCCAAAACTAAAGGTCGGATCAGAGGAGGTATAGGTTGGTAAAAGGGAAGTGAGCTCCCCCCTCCTGAAGGAGGGGGACTGGCAAGACCCCCATCTGGATCTGACTACAGATAAACCTCCTTATTTTATACAGATGAATGTCCGGCAAGAATCGGGTGGACCTTGATGAGGCCATGGACTCCAACCAGGTGAATCGGGGCACATAGGCCCCAGAAGCTGAACGTGCCTCCTCCATCTCCAGGGAGAACCTCGGTGATTGGAGCCAATGGGAGTCATGGATCCATGGCGTCTTTGTAGGTGGTGAGGTCCGGAGACCTCTCTCCCTTTTCCCTCACGTTTGACTCTCTCTTCCTCTCTCTACCCCTTTTCTGCTCTGCTACCACAGGCTTTGGAACACTGTGACCAAAGCCGTTGACAAGGAAATAGAGTCTGAAGGGGGAAGAAGGCCTTTGAGGGCCAACTTAGCCTTCCAATCATTAATGGCACGGGGGTTGAAGCCTGCACATATGCTGCAGTCCACACTCAAATGGGCAATGCCCGAGCACAAAACACACAGTGTGGCCATCTGCAGGGGATAATTTATGGCCACACTATGTGCAACACTTGAAAATAAGCTTTTCAGCCATACTGCTTGAGTAGAAAGAGAACTTGAGACAAAAGGCAGTTCCTTTCTAACTGGCACACTCACCACACTCGTATACAGAAAACACTGAGGGGGGAGGGGAAGCTACAATCTATACAACAGTAGAAACTACTCCAACTATCCTAAAACTCTATAACTCGACACACCAAGCGATGGGAAGAAAGGGGACCTATATTAACAAAAATTCTGAAGAAAAAGGATACTCACAAAGGTTTTACCCACTTGACTAAGTTGGAGCTAAAGAGACACGATGCAAAAGCTATTCATGGCAAATGAGATCTGGGGATGGAAGGCAGTGGAGGTGTATTATGGGTAAGGGGAGGAGTTTGGAGCTTGGAGCTGATGCTAGTAAAAGTTGCCGGCTCAGATCCAATACGGATCTGTAACCTGCAGGTTGAAGATCAAATGAAGTAAACTACTTCAGATCTGTTACTCTAAGCCTTTGGTTGAAGCACTTGGGCTTCAGACCAGCTGTTTTACATTAAGAAGGTTTGTGGTCTGCACTGTTGTGGCAGAACAGGTACCTTACATCCTTCTAAGTTGACAGTTGCTGATTGAAGGCTTAGTGTCTGTTATTCTAAAAGTGTATTAGCTCTGGTTTAAGCAGTTGGGCTTCGTGGCAGTTATTTTCCATTAAGTAGGTGTGGTCTGCACTCTTGTGGGAGGAAAGGATAGATTCTGCCCTTCTGAGCTGGGAGTTTCTGGTTAAAGGCTTATTGTGCCTGCTTATTTGAACTGTTTCTTTCTGAAATTGGTACGCTTTGTTTGCTGTAGCATAGACTAAATTCAGACCTGCTGAATCTAGCTTTGCTTGTACAACTTGAGCACTAAACTAGACCATCTTTTTTTGATGAAGGTTCCTCTGCACCCTAGTGGCAGGAGTGTGCAGTTAGAACTTGTCTGATCGAAGATTGCTGGAACGGGGCTCACTTTTTAGCTTTGTATTGGTTAATTTGTTTAAATCAGTTTGCTTATTTGCTACTGTTTTATATATATATATATATATATATATACATATATAAAACAATACACTTTATGCATCACCACTTATCTAGAATTAAAGTATTCCCGGTGCCATAAAGTCTGCTGTACAAATTTTCCCTTAGAACTAGACAGGTTTTTAGTTTTAGCACTCAAATATGTTTCTTTGAGCTCAACACTTGTTCCGAACTCATTGCAAGCACTAAATAAGCTACAAATTACTACAGCACTAAACTTTCCTCACTTATCTAGAGGAAAACAGTTTTTAGTACTTAATAAATAAGCACCTATCCAGGCATGTCTAAGGGTCAGCTCCCAATGTTTTCCCATCTACCTGATGAATCTGGGCATCTTGGGGCAACATAGCAATTGCCTCATGTACACAGACAACCCTCTCCTCCTACCACCCAACACTACAGCTTGTGAGAGATGCACTTGTATAGCCAAACTGGAAGCAAAGCTCTCTTCACCCGAGACTGGACTTGACAGTCAAGAGGAAAAGGTAAACACTTGCACCACACCGCACTCATCACATAGTCCCTCAAAACCTACACCAACAAAACACACACATAGAAATACAAAACACACACCTACATTCACGGAGGCCCTCAATAAAAACCTGCTCAGGCAACAGACACAGCCAAAGCAGAAACGCAAGCAACCTCCACCCTCCAACACAACCCAAATGACACATAGCCCACAAACTCAGTGTGCCACTCAACCACAGCCTATAAGGCATAACAACATACCCAACACGCTAGTCATAGATGACTCTATAGTCAGGCACACTGATGTTCCACTCACCAGGCTAAACAAGGAGAAAGTTAATGTCGGGTGCCAGGATCCGGCACAACGTATGCACTCAGGTCACTCCACAACAAGTACAAATATGACTCTGTCATTGTCTATGTTGGTGTGAATAACCTGAGACGTACTTCCCTGGACTACATGAAGAGAGACATGGAGGAGCTCTCCAATCTTGTAGCCCAAGCAGGTATGACCCTAGCCCTAAGTAGCATCCTGCCATCACCCAGAATTATACCATAGTACAAGGACAAAATGATTGACTTTAACAAGTGGCTAAGCTTCAGGAGTCAATCTAAGGGGATGCCGTATCTGTCTGCCTGGGATGATATGATCAACAGACCACTATGGTTTGCCAGAGATGGCCTGCCCCTGTCTCCCTTGAGATTCTGGATACTGGCTAAGGCTCTTGCCACCCCTATAGTGCCTTTATTAGGCAGGGTACAAATGACAATTTCACCACTGTAACAGGTACAAGCAAGAAAATTGGAGGGTAATGCTACTCAATGCTAGAAGTCTAAACCTCAAAATGCATTCACTCGAGGCACTCCTTAAAATGGAGAACATCAATATCTGCGCAGTGGCAGAGACTTGGTACAAGGCTCCAAACATCACCAGGCTATAATTCATACCACACCTTTCGGCCACCTAACCTGGACCGAAACACTAAAGGCAGAGGCGTGTCCATATTCATTAAGGATATCCACAACTCCAGGCTTGTTGCTCAGCATAATGCATCCGAGATGATCCAAGTGCAACTAACTCTGGGCAAGACCGCAATCCAAATCATAACTTGCTACAGATCGCCCACCATGCCCCAGGACCTCCACTCCTCATTTCTTGATACACTGGAAAATAATAGGGTACAACCTAATAATGGGCGATTTCAACTACCCCACCATTAACTGGGAAAACTACTCATGTACCAACTCTTTTGCTCAACGTTTTTTGGAATTCAAAAATTCCAATGCTTTGGATCAACTTATCCACACCTCAACCAGGGGCAGCAATGTCCTATACCTGGTCATTACCAGCATGGGCGACCGGTGTTCCACACCAGAGGTCAATTCCTCGGCCAGATCCAACCACAAGCTAATCAGCCTAGACATCCACATCCCGCCCCCACCCCCCATTAGGGAAACCACTGTAAAACATTTCTCCAAAGCACATTACACGCTTAAGACAGAAGTAGCAAACTTCACGACACCCATGCAGACGGACAATAGAAGTACGACTGCTGAATCCTACACAAATGCACTTTATAAGCACTCACACAAGTGCATGGATTGTGCTATCCCTAACAGAACCAAGATGCTATCCTCCAAAAAGAAGGAAGCCAAACTGGTTGTCCCCTACCATAAACAAACTCTACAACAGAAGAAACTGTTGCAAAAGAGAGTAAAATCCCATGATTGGAGGAACTTCCTGGTCAGCCTCAATAAGAAGCTGAGATCCCTCATAAAATCCTCTAAAGCTAGTTACGAAAACAAAATTGCCACGGATTCTAAAGATAACCACAAAACATTCTATAGCTATGTCAAGAATCTCAATGGCAACAATCAGATCTACCCTGAATTACAGCAGAATGCCACAATACCAATATACAGAACCAACTGATATTGCCAACATCCTAGAAGATAGGTTCAGTGCTAACTTTACCCCCCTCTTAACCCCTAAAGGGCCCATCTCTATACCGCAAGAATGCAAAGTTCCTGTAATCATGGCTGCACAGGTAAAAAACACACTCTCCAAAGCCAAGAACACAACATCCATGGGACCTAACAACACCCCAGGTGGCATTCTACATAAACTACAGAATGAACCGTCACCCCACCTAAGCACCATGTTCAATCATAGCCTCACCTCAGGGTTTGTGCCCACTGAATGGCGCACAGTGACGGTTATCCCACTCCACAAAGGGGGAGCCACCATGGACCCCAGGGAACTACTGCACCATTAGCCTAACGAGCCTGGTCTGCAAGGTCATGGAACATATCATCATGAAACCTATAAACAAAGACATTGGTAATCTCCAAACTCTGGACGCCACCCAGCTCGGTTTGTAAAAGCAGATCATGTCTCCTAAACATGACAAACTTTGAAGCAGTCACCAAAGGCTTAGATGAGGGTAAGGTGGTTCACACAGCCTATCTAGATCTCGCCAAGGGTTTTGATACCATCCCCCACTCTGGAATTATAGATAAACTCACTAAACTAGGTATAAATAGTACAGTTCTGTACACTTACCATAAATGTAGATGTTCAAGTGTATTCACTGTTGCAGTCATTACATTTGGGTAATCTGCTGACAGGTTGCCCTCAGTCGGCCTGAATAACAAAGTCTTGGGTCCTGCGTCAGTTGCTGTCACCTCTTCCATGACGTCAGGGGTATAAAACATGCAGCAGACGCCATTTTAATCAGTTTTTCTTGCTCCAGATGTCAGGTGCCCCCCAAATGGGGAGCAAAAATATATATAAATAAACTGTAAATATATAAATGCACCTTAGAAACATAAAATTTACCTTCAACTAAAAGCAAATACACCACAAAGGCTTTTGAGTATAGTGAAGGAAAGAAAAGTTATAGAATGGGGGATGGTGGGTGGGTAACCCAGACTGCAACAGTGAATACACTCAAACATCTACAATTATGGTAAGTGTACACAACTGTACTATGTTTTTCATGTTTCACTGTTGCAGTCATTACATTTGGGTACAATCCCAAAGCTATGGATGGGAGGATGGAACTAAACAGCATTAGGAGCAGCTATAAGGCCCTGCAGGACTGCAGTGGCAAAGCCTGCCCTGGATTTAGAGAAGAGAGGTAAATGATAATGCTTTGTGAACGTATGAACAGAGTTCCAAGTAGCAGCTTCTAGAATGTCTTTGGTTGGGACCCCTCTGAGAAAAGCTGCTGAAGTAGAGGCAGCCCTCGTGGAATGGGATCTGATTCCCTTGGGCACAGGTTTACCATGGTGCAAATAGCAGAAACGAATGCAGTGGCTTATCCATTTAGAAGTAGTCTGTTTTGATACAGCCTTCCCCTCTGATCTTGCAGCAAATGCTACCAGTAGTTGCTCAGACTTTTTTTAGAGATTTTGTCCTGTTTAAGTAGAATCGTAGTTGTCTGTGTACATCCAATGAATGCAGAATCTGCTCCCCCTTGTTCTGCGGATTTGGAAAAAATGTTGGCAGGTGAATAGTCTGGTTAAGAACCACACTGGATACCACCTTAGGCATAAAAGAAGGATTGGTCCTGAGGGCCACCCTATCCGGGTAAAATATAATGAAAAGCTCCACTGCCATGAGCACCTGTAGTTCTGAAACCCTTCTTGCTGAAGTGACTGCCAAAAGAAAAGCTGTCTTCCAAGATAGAAATTTTATATCCGCAGTAGCTGCTGGTTCAAAAGGAGGCAGGGTGAGTTTTTCCAGCACAAAATTGAGGTTCCATGCAGGAGTTGGTGTTCTCCTGGGAGGCCTTAAATTTTTGGCCCCTCTAAGATACTGTTTAAGTAGTGGATGAGAAAAGAGGGGAGGCCCTGTTGTAATGAGCCGAGATGGCAGAGGCATGGATTTTTATTGAAGAAAAAGATAGGCCCTTGTCAAGCATCTCAGTTAAGTATTGTAAAATATGAGGAATATTGGGCTTTGCTGTGTCTATTCCTTGTGCTTGGTTCCAAGCACAGAATCTCTTATCTCTTCCATTTATCAGCATAAGATTTTCTAGTACTAGGCCTTCTGGCTTCCAAAATGACATCCATCACAGGTTTACTGAGAGATGTGGTTTAAATAGTTTGGAGCTGAGTGTGCAGAATTTGATAGTAGCAGTAGGATTTTTGAAGAGAAATTTGTATGAGTCAGCGACTCTGTAGTACCTGTCAGGTTTCCTGGGAGCAGGGGGTAAAGTATCAGGCATTAGACTGGATTCCATAAAGACATCATCCACAACATCCAGAACAGGAGGGATAGCCAAGGGTCTTGTGCTGTGGTAAATCTAAAACTTCCCTGAGTCTCTTTATGGACTGAGGAAAATCCTGGCATTCCCAATGGAAATGCTTTCTCAAAGTATGTAGGGTTTCACCAAAAAAAAAAAAAAAAAAATCCTCTGGCGGGGAGGCAGATGAAAAGGATTCCTCTGCATCTGAATCCTCATAAGCAGATAAGGGCATGTCTTCATAATCAGAAACCTCAGAGTTGTTGGACTCTTGGTCAGATAAAGCTGCTGGGGACAAGTCTCTTTCTTTTAGCAGGGGAAGACTGGCTTCCTCTAATCAGCATGATAAGGTCTTCCTCCATTTTAAGCATCTGTGATTGTGGCAAGGAAGCAGGCACTTGAGTTACGGTCGTCAGTTTTTTAGGCATAGCTCATACTCTTGGCCTTAGAAACTCGGTAGTTTTAGAAAGAAAATACAGTTGTGTATACTTACCATAAATGTAGATGTTAGCACTGTTGCAGTCATCACACTTGGGTTATCTGCCTGCAGGTAGCCCTCAGCCGGCCTGAATACCAGAGACTTAGTATTTCTGCATTGGTTGCTGTTGCTCCAGGACAGATGTCAGATCATCAGGGGTATAAAAACAGGCAGCCAATGCCATTACATCAGTTTTTCTTGCCCCAAATATCAGGAGCCCCCCAAATAGGGAGCTAAGTTATGGTGGGGAAAAACACCACCATTAAAAAGTAAATACCAATACCCCAGAAAGGGGCGAGTAATAGACAGAGGAGAGAGAGAGAGAAATAGAAACAAGGGGGCTGGAGGGAGGGAAACCAGGACTGCAACAGTGAATACACTCGAACATCTACATTTATGTTAAGAGCACACAAAGTACAGTTGTGTACCTACCATAAATGTAGATGTTTGAGTGCATTCACTGTTGCAGTCATTACTCTTGGGTTATCCTGCTGGCAGGCTAACTGCAGTCGGCCTGAATTCCACAGTCTAGGTCCAGCATCAGTTGCTGTCGCTTCTTCCTTGACGTCAGTGCGCCAGGGGTATAAAAGATGCAGCCAACGCTATTTTCTTCAGTTTTTCTTGCCCCAGATGTCAGGTGCCCCCAAAAGGGTAGGCTAAATAGACTATGCCAATAAACATGCATGCACTAAAGTAAACATTTCCTTCATCTACAAGCAAATACACCACATAGGTTGTATAGAATAGAGAAGTACAGATAAGACCCAGCAAATGAAAGGGGGATGGTGGGAGGGTAACCTGGACTGCAACAGTGAATACGCTCGAACATCTACATTTATGGTAGGTACACAACTGTACTATGTTCATCGTGTTTCACTGTTGCAGTCATTACTCTTGGGTTGAATCCCAAAGCTGAGGATGGGTGGCTGGGCTAAATAGGATTATGAGAGGCTATGAGGCCCTGCAGAACTGCAGTGGCAAAGCCTGCTCTGGATTTAGAGTAGAGAGGTAAGTGGTAGTGCTTTGTAAAAGTGTGCACTGAACTCCAAGTTGCAGCCTCTAAGATGTCTTTGGTTGGTACTCCTCTGAGGAAGGCTGCTGAAGTGGCTGCTGCTCTGGTAGAATGTGGCCTAATGTCCTTAGGCACTGATTTACCATGCTGTGAGTAGCAGAAACTAATGCAATGGCCTATCCATTTTGAAATAGTCTGTTTTGAGATAGCCTTTCCTTGTGATCCTGCAGCATATGCCACTAAAAGTTGCTCAGTCTTTCTGAAAGCTTTAGTTCTGTCCAAGTAGAAGCGCAGCTGTCTGTGTATGTCCAAAGAATGCAGAAGTCTCTCACCCTTGTTCTGTGGGTTTGGATAAAAGGTAGGCAAGTGAATGGTTTGGTTAAGGGCCACACTGGACACCACCTTAGGCATAAATGTAGGGTTCGTCCTCAGAGAAACCCAATCTGGATGGAAAATGATAAAAGGTTCCACAGCCATGAGTGCCTGTAACTCCGAGACTCGTCTTGCAGAGGTTATTGCTAGGAGCAGAGCTGTTTTCCAGGATAAGAATTTTATATCAGCTGTTGAGGCTGGCTCAAAAGGAGGCAGGGTGAGTTTTTCCAAGACATAATTGAGGTTCCATGCATGTATTGGTGCTCTCCCTCTGAGGTACTGCCTTATTAAAGGATGAGAAAAGATAGGTGGTTCCGTATTGTAATGGGCTGAAATGGCAGAGGCATGAATCTTAATTGATGAAAAGGATAGGCCTTTGTCCAGCATCTCAGTTAAGTATTGTAAAATCTGAGGAATATTTGGTACAAACATGTCAATTCCTTGTTCCTGGTTCCAAGCACAGAATCTCTTCCATTTTTCTGCATAAGATTTTCTGGTACTGGGCCTCCTGGCCTCCAAGATAACATCCATTACAGCTTTGGAAAGAGGAGTCTTCTGAATGGCTATATTATCTGCCATGCTGCCAGATTTAAGGTCCTGAGTTGGCTGTGCAGGATCTGATTGTTTTGTTGGGTCAGTAAGTGAGACGTTTGAGGCAATGTCCAGGCTGGACCTTGAGACACGTTCTTTAGGATTGGGTACCAGTGCTGGCGTGGCCAGTCTGGGGCAGTCAGTATAATTTTTGGCTTCTCTTGTCTGACCTTTAGGAGTACCTTGGGGAGGAGAGGCAGTGGAGGAAAGGCATATACTGTTAAGTTTTTCCAGCTAAAGGATAGGACATCCACTTTCCATGCTTGCTTGTGATAAATCCTTGTGCAGAATCTCTATAGTTGGCAGTTGTGAGGGGAGGCAAATAGATCTATGTCTGGGCATCCCCATTTCCTTGTTATCATGCTGAAGACTTGGGGATCCATGAGGTTTCTGCTTAGTTGGTCTGCCAGAGTATTTATTTTTCTTGGCAGGAATTGTGCTTGCAGGTGAACTTGATAAGTCAATGCTGTGTCCCACAAAGTCATGGCTTGTCTGCAGAAGGGGTAGGAATGTGTGGCTCCCTGCTTGTTTATGTACCACATGACTATAGTATTGTCCGTCTTTATCAGTAGTTGTCCTGGATGAAGTAGATCCTTGAAAGCTGTCAGGGCATTCTGAACAGCTAGCATCTCTTTTTGATTGATATGAAGATGCATCTGGCTTGCGGGCCATGTGCCCTGAATAGATTTTCCTGCCATGTGGGCCCCCCAGGCATAATCTGATGCATCCGTTGTTAGTGTCTGCCTGGCTGTGGGTAAAGTGAATGGCTGTCCCTTGTTGGGGTGACAGGCCTGTGCCCACCATCGAAACTCCTGTTGCAGGTAGGGAATGAGGGAAATTAATGTTTACAGGCTGTGGCAATGTTGAGTCCAAACACTTTTTAGATACCATTGTAGTTTCCTCATATGCAGTCTGGCATATGGAATTAGCAGAATGCAGGATGCTATGAAGCCCAAAGCCTGCAGAATTTTTCTTGCAGATAACTAGGTCTTTGTTGCCAACATTTTGAAGAAGTCAGTTGCCTTTGTTTGTCTGGCGTGAGATAATCCATCTGGGCAGTTGTATTTAAGCTTGCACCCAGGAATATTATCTCTTGAGAGGGTACTAGTTTTGATTTCTTTTCATTTACTGTGTACCGTAGGCAAATTAGTAATCTTTTTACAAACGCCAGATGCTTTAGTAGAATGTCTTTGTTCTCTGCTTAAATAAGGCAGTCGTCCAAGTAAGGATATATTTGAATTCCTCTTTGCAGAATGCAATTACTGGTGTCAGGCATTTTGTGAAGACCCTGGGTGCAGTAGATAAGCCAAAGGGCAGTGCAGAGAATTGGTAGTGCATTGAGCCAGCTATGAATCTGAGGTATCTATTATTTATTTATTTCAGTTTGATTACCGGGGAGGTCCACTGGGCTTGGTGGCCCGTTTTCAGTGGAGGCCCGGGGAGAAAAGCTCCACATAAAACAACAATTTTAATTACAAGAAAGAGTTCAGACACAGATAACATTACAGTTAGCAGGTTGCTACAAAAATAATCTACAATACCAATATCAGATTGCTCAATAAGCAAAAAGTATTAACAATTTCAGTTAAGTTCAGCGAGAAAAAGATTGCCATATATACAAAAAGCAATGAAAAAGCAAGGAAGAAAAATTAATCATTAAAAACTTTAATGTTTAGAAGCTTATGCAATTAGTATTTTAGAAGAGGTAAGGAGGTTTGCCTGGGTAGCTTAAGCATATAGTGCAAAAATGTTTTAGTAGCTACTACATTTAGAATTTTAAGTGAGCTTGGAGGAGGATTAGGAAGGTGTAGAGGTTAGCCTGGAGAGAAAGGGGAGGATAATTGGACTGGTGTAGGTTGAGGGGTACAGTTGCATATCATAGTTAGATAAAGGTGAGAATAAAGTTGGGTTTTGAAGTTGGCTAGGTTGTTGCAGGTTCTTAGGGAGGTGGGTAGGGCATTCCATTTTTTAGCAATGGTAAAGGATAAGAGATGTTGGCCTGCTGGGCGCTTTGGTTTTTGTACTGTGATCCGGTTTTGGTGAGAAGATCTAAGGGATCTGAGGGGAGTATAGGGTTGAAGCATATTGGAAAGTGCAGGACAGTTAGTAGGATGGAACACTAGTTTATGGGCTGTGGTGAGTTGGAGAAAGTTAAGATGATTTGGGAGTTCAAGCCAGTTTAGAGAGGGAAGGGAGGTGCAGTGATGAGAGGAGGATTTAGATTTAGTGGCAAATTTGGAGATTTTATTGTAGCATTGTTCCAATTTGGAGGTAAGGGTAGATGATAGGTTAGTGAGCAGAGGAGCGCCATATAGTAGAGATGGAAGGAGGTAAGTAGAGGCAAGGGTTAGTCTTGTGGAAGGGGACAGAAAGTGGATGTTTCTATACAGTAGGCCAAGTTTTGTGTGTGTTTTATTTGATGTTTAATTGAATATGAGTGTTGAATTTGAGCTGGTAATCAATTGTAACACCAAGAAATTTAGTGGAGGTTGCTGTTTCAATCGTGGAGTTGTTAAGGCTGGTTATTTGGAAAGAGTTTTTATCAAGAGATGAGGATTTGGAGGGGGATAAGAGCAGGATCTTGGTTTTGTTGGCATTTAGGGAGAGGTAGTTTTGGAACATCCAGTTTTCAGTGGTTGAAAATGCTGTTTGGGTTAGTGCTTGGAGGTCTGTTACATTAGGGGCTTGGCAGATCAGAGTGGAATCATCAGCGTATTGCACAATTGTGGTGTTGGAGATGGCTTTATGAAAGTTGTTAATAAAGATATTGAATAGTAATGGGCCAAGAATGGAACCTTGAGGTACTCCGGTAGGGGTAGGAAGGAAGGTAGACATTGCTTGACCCCATTTCACAGCTTGGGACCTGTTTGAAAGGTAGCTAGAGAACCAGCAAAGAGCTTTTTGGCTCAGGTTGAGGTCAGAGAGGTGGTTTAGAAGGAGGGAGTGAGAGATGGTGTCAAAAACTTTGGATAGGTCTAGTAGAACAGATGACATTAAGTTACCGGAGTCATGTGCAGAGCTCACAGAATGAAGGAAGGAGAGAAGGGCAGCGTTAGTGCTGTGTCCATGGTGGAAGCCGTGCTGGGTGGGAGAGAGTAGTTGGTGTTCAGTAAGGAAAGGCATGAGCTGCAGGTGGATACATTTTTCTAGGATTTTGGATATAGGGGAGAGGATGGCAATGGGATGGAAATTGGAGATGTTACAATTTTTGCCTCCTTTGTGAAGTGGAAGAATGAAAGCAGAACGTCAGAGTTTGGGTACATAGGATTGGAGTAAAGACTTGTTTATTAGGATGCTGATGGGAAATGCTATGGATTCAGAAGCTATCTTTAGGAAGGAGGATGGGATGTTATCAGGGGCACTGGGGCACAGCTTTAGCTTATAGAGCAGTTTCTTTATTAGGTTGGTGGGCACTGGTTTGAGGTTGAAAGTGTGTGGGGCTGAAAAGGGAGTGGAAGATTGATTTGGGGGGAAGGGTTGTTGTTAATGAACGTCTTGGTTAGTTCGGCGATAGAGGAGGTAAAGAAGGAATTGAATAGTGAGGCAATTTCTGTGTCAGATTTGCTCGTGTCAGGACAGGGGTTGTTTTTTGTACCTGGTCTAAGGAGGGAGTTAATGGAGTTCCAGAATTGTTTGGGATTTCTTGTGTGGTTTTCTTGTACTTTGATGTAGTAAGATTTTTTATCTGTAATGACTAGTTTTTTGGCAAGATTTCTTAGTTGTTTAAACTTAAGGAACATTTCTGGTTGTTTGTGTTTAAGGTAGGTTTTCCAGGTTTTATCCCTTTGAAGCATAATCTTTTTAGTGTCATTGGTAAGCCAAGGGGAGGTTTTAGTTTTGATTCTTTTTCTTATTGGGGCTTGGGAGTTAAGGATAGTTAAGAATGTGGAGTTGAAATACTCAACAGCTTTGTCTAGAGGCAACGTTTTAGGGGGTTCCAGTTAGTTAGCTTCAGGGAGTTTGAGAAAGAGGTTTGATTAAAGTTAGTTAGGTTACGAGTTTGAATAAAGTGGTGAGAGAGAGGGGAGGAGGGGGTGGCTTGAAATGAGAAGGCAGGGAGGTGGTCTCCTAATGGGTCAGGATTGACACCAGATTTTATAACTTTGTTAGGATGTGATACTAGTATCCAGTCAAGTATGGAGCCAGGGGGGTTAGTTTTGTTAGGTCTGGTAATGGAGTTTGTAAGTTGAGTGAAGTTGAATAGGTTGATAGTAATGGAAGGATTAGGGTTACTGATTTTTCCCCAGTCAGTGTTTACATCTCCCATAATAAAGGTTTCTAGTTTAATGTTAGAAGAGGACCATGAGAGGATGTCTTCTAAAGTATTGGTATTGTTACCAGGAGGAATGTAGAGGGAAATAATACAGATGCTTTTGTGGTTGTTTATTTTAGTATACCAATAACTAGTTCTGCATTATTAAAAGAGGGGATGTTATTGGAGTATGGGGTCATAGTTAGGAGGTTAGAGTAGATTAAGGCAACTCCACCTCCTCTTCTATTAGTCCGGTCAGATCGGAGAGAATGAAATCCTGGAGGTAGGAATTCAGAGTCATTAATGTGTGGTTTTAGCCAGGTTTCAGAAATGGCTGCTATGTCTGGGGAGTTATGGGAGAGCCAGGCATGGAAGTGTGTTAATTTATTTTTTAAACTTTGTGCGTTGATTGTGAGGAATTTGAGGTTTTTATGAGTAGTTTTGTTGTTGGAGCAAGACTGATAAGTAGGAGAGAAATTTGAGCCTGGATTAGGGTGTATGTCACCAGCTAAATGAAGGCAGTTAAAGTTGGGGATACTTTTATTTGATTTATGTTTAGACAGATGATGTTGGTAGTGAGTTGGTTTAAGTTTGTAGTTGTTGTTAGTGATTGGAAAAAGTTTTATTTTTAAGAGAAGGAGAGGGTGGGAGGGAACTAAAGATGCAGAGATGTTGTAGAAGTGTGATGTGTAATGGTGCTGGGGAGTCAAAGGGGGAGAGGGCATAGGAGGGTTAGTATAGGAGGTTAAATGGTATAGTGATAGTAGAAGTAAGATGAAGGGAGTGTAGAGAAGTACTTTGGAAGGAAGGCTGAGCATGGTAAATGGGAGATAGTTAATGATTAAAAGAGAAGGTGATATGAGATTGTGTGTTGGGAGTGTGGTATAGAGAAGTAGATAGGGTGGAGAAGTGAGAGGGTGAAGGGTGTATCCTGATAGGCTGGAGAAAAGGGAAGGCCTAATAGTGATGGGTATCCTGATTGGTTGGGGAGGGGGTGGGACTATTGAGATAGGGATAAATCTAGGACTACTGGGGGCGGGTGGGAATTGGGGACAGGGCAGGGTAGGGGAGTGGAGTGAGCCCATAGGGCGAATGGAGCGGGAAGAGCCAGGAAGGTGGGAAGGCCCAGAAACAATCAGTGACCTGAGGCAGGAGAAGGAGAACTACTGCTGGGGTGCAGGTATATGGATTACAAACTTTCTTTGTACTAAACGCTCTTAGTTTCTTAAATATTGGGGAATACCTTCTAGTAAAACAAGTATATGTATAAGGAGAGATAACAGTACAGCTTTCTTGGTGAGGGACAGAGACACTTACTAAAGTAGGTATATGTGCGAGGGGAGATAGAAATACGGCTTTCTTGGTGAGGGGCAGAGACACTTTCAAAGCAGAGTTATTTAGTCGAGAGTAAGGGGGAAGTTATTGCTGGGCTTAATTATAGGGAGTATACTGCCACCTAGTGGAGAAAGGAGGGAGGTTCCACTTAGAAGTTCAGTATATAGAAGTTAGATAGAGGTAATTATGGGGAGTAGATTGTAAGACAGTAAGCCAAGGATGGGGTAGGGGGGGCCTGTGCAGTGACCACTGGTAGGCTGCTTTCACGAGTACCAAGGTAGAAATGCTGCTCAAGTATAGTAGATGCTAGTAAAACAAATCGTAAGACAGAGTACATACACTGAGTCTCTTTAGGGAGATAGGGTCCCAGTAAACTTAATACAGATCAAGCAGACTGTCCACCACCGTCTTCTCTTTGAAAGGAAAGATATTCTGTTTTGTAGTGAAGAAGGGGAGTAACACATTGGGGAGCAGCTGAAAAGAAGTGTGAGAAAAAAACAAAACGTTAGAAAAATGGGGTAGGGGGAAAAGGGGAGAAGGAGAGAGCAAAAAGTAGTGAATGCAGAGTGGAGGAGGGAGTTCATAGTGTGGAGTAAAGTGGTAGAGAGGAGAAGATAAAAAGTAAAGTGGAAGCAATAGTGCAGTAGAAGGTCAGCAGGTTATGATAAGCTTCACTTAGTACTTTGATAAGCAAACAAATGATACTTAACAGGTTTACATATGTATTACAGCAAACAGAGACTGTGTTAGATATTCAAATATCAGTAATTATAGTAAAAAGTATTCCTAGGAGTGAGAAAGATAATTCAAAACAGTAGTTACACTAGAAGGAAAAACAGTTTATACATTCAATTAGTTACTTGATGACTTTTAGTAGAGGCAGGCCTTAGTGTATAGCAATATCTAAATACATGGACAAGCTATTATAATCGCCAATTTAGTTAGAACATGCCAGGATACTAGCTAGAGTTAGGTGTAACGTCTAATATTGCTTAACAGGTGCCTCAGTAAGGCTTGCTAGAGAGTCAGCATTAAACAGCTTAGTAGACACAAACAGGCTTACACTAAGCCAAGAAAGAAGAGGTGGGCAATGAGAAAGCAATTGGATCGAGTAATGATAATTACCAACAATCAAATTAAGCACACCAATGGTCAAAGTAAGCACACCAGGATACTAGCGTTGTTAGCCTCGACTTAAAACTGCTGCAGAAAGACGTCTCAATAGGGATTAGCATCTACTGCTGCTAGAAAGACGCCTCAAAGGTTCCCTATTATATAAGTATTATAACTATTCTATTACAATACTTCATTGCAAATTATACTCTTAATAAACATAAATCGGGTTTATGCTAAGCCAATAATAAAAACTCCAGGACACTAGCATTGTTGGAGGCGACTAGTGCTGCTTGAAAAGGACGTCTCAATAAGGTTAGCGTCTAATGCTGGTTGAAAGACGCTTCTAAGAGGTTCACTATTGTATTAGTATTATAACCACTACTAATAAACCAAGTTGTCGGAAGCACTCCCAATAACCAGTAATACAAAAACAAGAGTGCAGGTAGCGTGGAGAGATGAAAAGAGTGAACTTGCCAAACTTTGAGGATTTGTAATTTATTCCAAACAACAGTTGACAAAAAAAAAACATAAATGCCTTATATTCCACATTGCGTTTTCGTCCACATTCCTTGGACTTCATTAGATGCCTTCATACAGCAGCCTGTGCTCCTACCTTTGCAAATTTAGTCATGGCTAAGTGGGAGGAAACATATGTTCTGAATTCAAACTTTAGTTCCTGTTGGACTCTTTATCGTAGATTTTTAGACGATATAGTTATGTTTTGGACAGGGAGTAGTAAACAATTTGAGGAATTTATGGAATATATTGGTAAGACCACGGACTTTCTCAAATTTACTTATAAAACGTCCTATGATACTTTACAATACTTGGACCAAGAAATATACAAAGTAAATAAATTAGAAACTAGGATCCATAGGAAAGCTACTTTCTGTAATTCTTTCCTTCACTATAGGAGTGCACATCCTGCACACTGTAAGAGGAATATAGTGAAAGGACAATTTGTTAGGGGGTCCCGCATGACCAGTATGGATAGTGACTTTGTTATGGAGTGTAATCTGTTGGAGAAGATGTTCATGGAAAGAGGTTACCCTAGGGATTTTGTTAAAAATATTAGGTCTGAGGTGGAAAGTGGTAGGGTTAATAAATTTAAACCCATTAAGGGGCTACAAAAATTAATGAAAATAATGGATTTGAAAATAAAGACATGAGTAATACTGTTGATTATCAACAGGCACTTGTTTTAGAATATAATGCAATCAATTACAACATAAAAGGAATTTTTCAGAAAGAATGGGATAGATTTGTCTCTTTCACAGATTTGGAAGATATACCTAGGGTAACATCTAAAGTGGTTTACAAAAATTCAAGTAGTATAAAGGATATTTTAGAAAATAGGAATAAAAATAACAAAATAAATCCGTATAGAGAAAATGGAAAGAAATCAGGTACTTACAAATGTGGACGGTGCAATCAATGTGAATATATTATAAATAGTGGTGAGGTTTTTTTAGAAAGTAGGGAAAGATGGATAAGAAGTAAAGGGTACTACAATTGTGAGTCTAAGGGGCTAGTATATCTTGCTATTTGTCACATATGTAATTCCTTTTATGTGGGCAAAACAGAGAGAACCTTAAAGAGAAGAATATATGAACATATTTATGATATATCAAAAGGAAAAGAAACTAACGCACTATTTAAACATTCTAAAGTGTGTGAAGGTTATAAATTCTTCTTTTTGGTTCTGGAACAAATTAAAAATTACACTGGGGCAGCCCATGGGAAGAGAAAATAGAGTATAAAGAATTATGGTGGCAAGTAACCCTAGAATCAGGTAAAGCCCCAGGGTTAAATAATTATCTTTCCATTTTGCCACTTTTAAAGTTAAGGGCTGCCAAATTGTAAATGAAAATAAGATTCATGTAATATTTTTTTATGACAGAAGGTGTCACTGTTTCCCAAGAAAATATATGGTTTAAAAGGAACTAAACAAGTATCCTTTGAAAAAGCATCCATGCTCCTATATTTTACAGTATTTTAAATTACAAAAGTTTTATTATGTTATTTATTGTGAAGTATTTATTGAAAAGTATTTATGTGTTTACATTTATCAAAGAGTTTTAATAGACATATATTATCAATGGTAAAATTTATGAGTGGAAAATGGAGGGTATATGTTTAATATTCATGAGCACATACGAATGTTTATTTGTTCATTTGAATAAAATGCGGGAATTTTATTGGTTAAATGGTTTTAAAAGCAGTATATATACAATTAAAGAATTTAAATTGGGCATCTGATGAAGTCCAAGGAAAGTGGACGAAAACGCAAGGTGGAATATAAGGCGTTTATGTGTTTTTTTGTCAACTGTCGTTTGGAATAAATTACAAATCCTCAAAGTTTGGCAAGTTCATTTTTCATCTCTCCACGCTACCTGCACTCTTGTTTTTGTATTATAACCACTACATTACAACACTTTTAGTACAATTTCTGAGCTTAATAGACACAGCAGGCTTGCACTACGCCAAAAATAGGTGTCGGGCAATGGGAAAGCAAAAAGGAATGATGTACTCAAGGTACCGACAATTAAGTAAACACACCAGGACGCTAGCCTTGTTTGCTGCATCTAGAGCTGCTTAACAGAATGCCACAATAAGGTTTGCTAAGTATAATAGCATTGTAACCCCTATATAACAATTTTAACAGCTTAATTTATACAAACGGTCTAGTGCTAGTTCAAAAAATAATTAACGGGTAATGGGGAGGCAATTTTAACAGCTAAATTTCCACAAACAGGCTAGTACTAATTCAAAAATATGAGACTGGCAATGAGGAAGCAATAAGATCAATTTATAATGTTCCCGACATTTAGTTAAACCCATCAAGATGCTAGCATTGTTTGCAGCGCCTAATGCTGCTCAACAGATGCCTCAAAGGGGTCACTGCTATGTTGGCGTTGTGGAGATATTCAAATGCCAATTCAAGAGCACACCAGGACACAGGCTTCAGTTACAGCACCTAATGCTGTTTACCACACGCCTCAAGGGCTCACAACTATAAAGGGGTCACGGCGATATTGGCGTTGTGGAGATAGTCAAATGCCGATAAAGAGCAGTACAAACAGAGATATCAGATATATAGGTTAATAGTCACAATCAATAAGTTTCCAGTAAGCATAGAGGGCAAAAACACCATAAGAAGTACAGACAGTGACATTCAAGATTTTCAGAAGTTAGGTTGTAAATACACTATACGCATATGTGCATTAGAATCTGTAAATACATAAGTCAAATTCCACTTAAGCTACACTATGTTACACTTACCGGGAAAGATGAGCAGCAGCCTAGACAGGGCGAATGCACAGAGGACGCTAGTGGCCCAGATTTAAAAATGGCACCTTAGATGTCGTCCAGGGGAAATAACATTCAGGGCGGGAATGCGCCGAGGGGGAGGGGATAAGTTAAGGGGGGAATTAGGGAGGGAGAGGAGGAGGAGGAGGGGTGATAGAGCCAGGAAGGTGGGAAGGCCCAGAAACAAAGGCCCAGAAACAATCAGTGACCTGAGGCAGGAGAAGGAGAACTACTGCCGGGGTGCAGGTATATGGATTACAAACTTTCTTTGTACTAAATGCTCTTAGTTTCTTAAATATTGAGGAATACCTTCTAGTAAAACAAGTATATATATATATAAGGAGAGATAACAGTACAGCTTTCTTGGTGAGGGACAGAGACACTTACTAAAGCAGGTATATGTGTGAGGGGAGATAGAAATACGGCTTTCTTGGTGAGGGGCAGAGACACTTTCAAGGCAGAGTTATTTAGTGGAGAGTAAGGGGGAAGTTACTGCTGGGCTTAATTATAAGGGGTATACTTCCACCTAGTGGAGAAAGGAGGGAGGTGCACTGTCAGGAGATGAGGTTCCACTTAGAAGTTCAGTATATAGAAGTTAGATAGAGGTAATTATGGGGAGTAGATTGTAAGACAGTAAGCCAAGGATGGGGTAGGGGGGGGCCTGTGCAGTGACCACTGGTAGGCTGCTTTCACACGTATCAAGGTAGAAATGCTGCTCAAGTATAGTAAATACTAGTAAAACAAATTGTAAGACAGAGTACATACACTGAGTCTCTTTAGGGAGATAGGGTCCCAGTAAACTTAATATAGATCAAGCAGACTGTCCACCACCATCTTCTCTTTGAAAGGAAGGATATTCTGTTTTGTAGTGAAGAAGGGGAATAACACCTTGGGGAGTGGCTGAAAAGAAGAGTGAGAAAAAAAACAAAAAGTTAGAAAAATGGGGTAGGGGGAAAAAGGGGAGAAGGAGAGAGCAAAAAGTAGTGAATGCAGAGTGGAGGAGGGAGTTTATAGTGTAGAGTAAAGTGGTAGAGAGGTGAAGATAAAAAGTAAAGTGGAAGCAATAGAAGGTCAGCAGGTTATGATAAGCTTCACTTAGTACTTTGATAAGCAAACAAATGATACTTAACAGGTTACATATGTATTACAGCAAAAAGAGACTGTGTTAGATATTCAAATATCAGTAATTATAGCAAAAAATATTCCTAGGAGTGAGAAAGATAATTCAAAATAAGTGTTATGTACCTACCATAACGTTCCATGTTAGTTGTCTTCTTCTCGCCTTCTTTCTTGCTGGTTGATTGGGTTCGGAGCTGATCCTCGGCTCCGACTCGGCCATCTTCTAAAGCTTGAGAGCTGTTTACTGGCTCAAAGCCTCCCCATATCCCACAATGCCTGGCACTAGATCCCCAGATCTCATTTGGTAGACCTAACTACAGACAAATATAAGGACACCTGTCCTAACAGCATAAGTTTAGCTACAGAGCTAAAAGGTTGAGGGAACAAACCAGATAAGACCCAGGCAGCTAAAAGGAACTCAGGGGGCAACTCTTCTCGGTCTATTAGGATAGGGGGACGGAGGGTGGGACACAAGAAAGAAGGCGAGAAGAAGACAACTAACATGGAACGTTATGGTAGGTACATAACTTCTTAATGTTAAGTTGTCTATCTCACCTTCATTCTTGCTGGTTGGGACAGCGTCCCTAGCACCTCAGTCCTGGGTGGCTCATCGGAACAGACTCTTCAGCACAGTGGAACCAAAATCAGCTCTGCTCCTAGAGGCCACATCCAACTTATAATGAGAAATAAATGTATGGGGAGTGGCCCATGTAGCTGCCGCACGAATGGCTTACATTGGTAATCTTGCCTGAAAAGCTACAGAAGTAGCTAAAGCCCTAGTAGTGTGGCCTTTTGGTTTAGCAGGGAGATGTTTGTTCCTCAATTGATAAATCAAAGTAATAATAGAAGTCAACCACCTAGATAGAGTTACTTTAGACACTGGTAGACCTTGTTTACCTTCAGCATAGTAAAGGAAGAGCTGATCTGATTTTCTAATTTGTTTAATCCTATGCAAGTAGAAACGTAATTGTC
The DNA here is from genome assembly GCF_019279795.1 of Protopterus annectens. Lineage (NCBI taxonomy): Eukaryota > Metazoa > Chordata > Ceratodontiformes > Protopteridae > Protopterus > Protopterus annectens. The sequence continues at coordinate 365,098,549 of NC_056735.1, forward strand.
TATGAACATCCAACTGATGTAATTTATGTTCAGCTTTGTTGGAATAATTTGGGAAGAAGACCAGAAGATCAATGGACTGATTCAGATTACTCTCAGAAGGTACCTTAGGAAGGAAGGAGGGATTAGTCCTGAGCGAAACTCTGTCATTATAGAAAACTAAATAAGGAGGGCGAACACAAAGGGCCTGGAGTTCGGAAACTCTTCTGAATGAGGTAATTGCCACAAGAAAGAGGGTTTTCCAAGAAAGAAACTTTAAGGAACATGAAGCTGAGGGTTCAAAGGGGGGCAATATTAGGGAAGCTAAGATCAAATTAAGATCCCAGGGAGGCGGGGGATCTCTTACTGGGGGCCTGAGCAAAGTAGTCCCTTTGAGAAAAGCTTTGCAAAGCTTATGGGACATGATACTAGTTTCAGATAGGCCTGTATGAAAATTTGAAATTGCGGCTAACTGAACTCTAATGGTGGCAGAAGAGGACCCAGCCTGAAAAAGTACTGCTAAGAAATCTAAAACGTGGTGGACCGGGGCTGAAAAGGGATATATGTTTTTAGACTCTGCCCAGTAAGAGAAACATTTCCACTTGCTAGCATAAGTTTTTCTGGTGGTAGATTTGTGCGAAGATAAGATGATTTCATGCACCGATTGGGAAATGTCCGGAAGTCTGGTTAAGGTTGGAAGTGGAGCAACCAAGCAGTAAGGTTGAGAGATTGCAGGGATTGGTGCAGCCTGCCCGACTGATGGATCAGGAGGTCTGGTACTGGGTCCAGGGCTGCTCCAGGAGGTGATGATGCAGGAACGGAAACCAAATTTGTCAAGGCCAGTAGGGGGCAATGAGGATCATCTTGCATCCCAGAGCGGTAGCTTTCTGTATTAGTTTGGGAATAAGGGGAAATGGAGGGAATGCATAAAGAAGTCCCTGAGGCCAATCGTGGATTAGAGAGTCTCTGGGAGGGTATCCAGGAAGAGGGAGGAGAGAAAAGAAACTGTCGCACTTGCTGTTGAAGGGGGTGGTGAAAAGGTTGCAGCAAGGCTGACCCCATTTGCGGAAGATTTGGTCCGCCACAGTCTGATTGAGAGACCACTCGTGAGGCATGAGAATTGCTCTGCTCAGCCTGTACGCTATAACGTTGGACTTCCCAGGGATGTGCGTTGCTATCAGAAACCGCTGGGAAGAGACTGCCCATTGCCAGAGTCTGAGTGCTTCTCGACATAGGGGGTAGGACTTGGTTCTGCCCTGCTTGTTGATGTACCACACTACCGACATATTGTCTGTCTGAATTGCAATGGTCCCGGTGGGAAGAGAGTTCTGAAGAGTTTGCAATGCTAAAAGCACAGCTCTCATCTCCAAGACATTGATATGCAGATGGTACTCATGGGGTTTTCATGTGCCTTGGACTGTTCTACCCTGAATGTGCCCCCCCCCCACCCGATCAGGGAGGCATCCGTGGTCACCGTGGCTACTGGAGGAGGAAGAACAAATGGTCTGCCCTGGGGTACTGATGGGGAAACCATCCACCAAGCAAGCTGGTCTTTGCATGTCTGTGTAATCATAATCATGTGAGACATTGGAAGTTGTAGAAATGACCATTGGGTGAAAAGCAACCACTGAAGAATCCTCATATGAAAACGCGCCAGGGGAACTAGTATGATCGCTGCTGCCATGAGGCCCAATGTCTTTAGGACGAATCTGGCCTGAATTTTCTTGCATCCTAATAACACCTGTACATGTCGGCGAATATCTAATACTCTGTCTAACGGAAGTCTTGCTGACATGTCTTTTGTACTTAAACTTGCACCTATAAAGGTTATAGACTGACAAGGTGACAATGCAGACTTTTCAAAATTTATTGTGATACCTAGCTTGGAGCAAGTTTGGATGGTGTAGTTTCTGGCTCATAGCAGCTGATGTCTGGTGGTAGCAGTAAGGAGCCAGTTGTCCAGATAGGGAAACACCTGGAATCGTTGCCATCTCAGGTGAGAGGTAACTACTGCCATACATTTGGTGAACACCCTGGGGGCTGTGGTGAGACCAAAGGGCAGAGCTCGGAACTGATAATGACTGGCTCCCAGCCGGAAGCGGAGGAATCTTCTGGAGCACCTGTCCATTTTGACATGGTAGTATGCATCTATGGAGCACATCCAATTGTCCTGATCCAAAAAGGGTAGAATGGACTGAAGCATGACCATCCGGAACTTCGTTCTTTGTACAGACCTGTTTTGTCTGCTGAGATCCAAAATGGGTCTCCAGTCCCCTGTCTTTTTTGGTACCAAAAAGAACCTTGAGTAAATTCTGAATCCTTGCTGGTCTGCTGGGACTCATTGGATGGCTCTTTTTTGTAGCAGTTTTGAGATCTCTTGGACTGCTTGTTCCCGTAGACTGGGTGGAACATCTGGAAGGGATTTGTTCGACCTTAAGGGGGTATGAACGAAGGGAATTCTGTAACCTCTGGATATGATAGACTGTACCCATCTGTCTTGAGTTATGTCTTGCCAGGCTTTTGGGTACAGTGATAATCTTCCCCTGACTGCCTCCAAAGGTGGGCAGCCCCTCAGGGATGCTGGAAGGGCTTGTCAGAGAAGGAATCTCTGCTGCCCTGATTTTGCGGGCCCCCTTTGCCTTGAGGGCGGCATCTATTGTTGTTCCTTCCTCTGCCCCTGGAGGGAAACTCACCACGTGTGTCAGGCACGGCTCCCTGGGGTTTCCGGAACCATATTTTGCCACTTTTCTGACCTTTGGGGTATGGTCTAGAAGGAGTGGAAAAATGGACTCCCACAGCAGAGAGAGTCTTGCCTTCCTGCTCACACCTGGTAAGGATATCCTTCACCTGTGGTCCAAAAAAGAGCAGAACCATCAAAAGGGGTATTGGCGAAAGACGCCTTAAAGGGGTCCGCAAAGTTACATAACCGCATCCAAGCATGCCTTCTCAAGGCCACACCTGTGCCTGCGGCTCTACTCGCCCCATCGGCCACATAAGAAATGAGCCGCATGGAGGAGTTCACTATCGAATTAAGAGTTGCCAGCTGGGAGGTAATCTTATCCTGGGCCCCTGCAGCTGATGGATCTTGAAGGGTATCTCCTAGCTCCTTAAGGAGATCCCTTTGAAGGCATGTAAAATGGCACAAATAGTTCAGCGACCGCATGGAAAAGGTTGCTGAGGAAAACATCCGCTTCCCATATCTGTCCATCATCCTAGACTCCTTATTAGGGGGATGGACAGACGAAGTCTCAGCCAACTCATTTTTCATGGCCGCTGCTACCACCATAGCATCAACAGGGTCACCCTTTGTCAAACATTGCTTGTCTTGTGGTGCTGTGATGAATTTCGTGGGCCTTAGGGGAGTTGGTTCCACTGTGTCTGGGGCTGACCACATCTTTCGAGCCACCACCGCCATCAGTGGATCAAAAGGTAGAGACACCCAGGAGGTGGAGGGGTGAGAACCAAATGCGTCCAGATATACTGACTCATCCTCAGAAGGGTTAAGGGTAGTCCAGTTCCCCCTCTGCCTAAGCATCTCAAGGATGTCTGAGAAGGAGACATCTTCAGAGGGGGACCCTTCCAAATCCTCTAAGTCGGTATCCGAAGTGACAGACTCAGGGGAGTCAACATGCTTCCTCTTACATTTCCTCTTTCGAGGAGGCTCCTCTGAATGATCAGGGGAGGCCTCGGAAGAGGAGGACGCACCCACTGGGGTGACCTGGAGTGCTTGTTCTCCTCGCTTGGGGTCTGGAGGAGGGGCAGAGGCAGATGCAGGCACCATGGGGGGAGGAGCCAAAGAGGCTGATCGTGGGGCTGACTGAGGGGGCCAACACACTCCTCATGACCTTGAAGGCACCCCTTCCCAGCAGAGAAGAAAGCTCAGGCTCAGAAGAGACCAGAACCCTCTCCAGCACAGAGAGGGATGACTCCGAGGCCAATGTAGGAGCCGAGTTCACCTGCACAGAAGCTCTGAGAGGGAGAACGGGGTCAGACAAGGGTCCAATGCCACTCACCCCCTCGGAACCAATGAGGGAGTCTCAGCGCCCATATCCCTCCAAGGACGGTGCCATGGAAGTGATTGGAGCCGAAGGAACTGAAAGGGTAGGTATCGGCGCCAACGGTTCCATGATCCGAACCCCAACCAGCTCCAGCTCCGAACTCAAGAGGTGAGTCGAAGGAGGAACTACTGTAGAGATTTGCAGAGCTGAACCCTGATGAGGGGGGGCTGGATAGCATTTTAGCCAGGGCCTGCGATTTCAGAAGTCTGCTCACCACTGTCTCCAAGTCATGGTCAGACAGTCTCGAAGACCGAGAAGAGTGAGATCAGTGACTTCGCTCCGACTGTAACAGAGGCGACCCCAGAGCTGAGCGAATCGACTCTAGGGATGGGGACCTAGAACGCTTTCGGCTCCCTGAAGGTTCAGACACCAGGATCGGAGCCGACTGAGAGGCAGGTACTTTGGTTCCGGCCGGAACCGAAGTCGAAGCAGATGCCACACCCGATGACGGCTCCGAGCTGGGAGCCAACAGCTTCAATGGCTTGGAGGGTTTCCCTGGCTGAGTCTTAGCAGGTGACCCTTCAGGTTTTAGTAATCCTCTAAGGATTAACTTATTCCTACACTCCTGCAGGACTCTTGGACTAAAGGCGTGACACACTGAACAAGAGTCCTGCAGGTGTAGGGCACCCAAGCAGTAGACACAAGAAGTGTGACCATCTGTCAGAGACATTTTCTGACAGCATGAGTCACACTTCTTGAATCCTGATACCTTAGTATCTTTGGACATCCTGTAAAAAGAAAAATCACAGGAAAAAAAGGCCAACAGTATAACAGTAGGTAACAAGTATAAAGAACCATACACACAAAAAAACAGTTACCACACCTTAACAACACACACACTATAACTATTATATATATATATATATATATATATATATATATATATATATATATATATATACTAGAAAAAGTAAAGTACTACAACTATTTCTACCTGAAAAAAACTGCAAAAGGTATTTTAGAGGACAAGGGTTAGCCTGTAACTAAAACGGCTATCTTAAAGAGAGAAAAAGAGGGGGGGGGGGACTCTCTAACAGTAAAAACGAGTTTTCTAAGGGATGGGATAGATCTAAAACTACACAGAGACAAAAAGTACTAAACTACTATAATAAGAACTAAACGCTAACTATTTATATGAAAAATTTTTATATAAAACCTATCGAAAGACAAAAATACGACCTGAGCCAGCAAAAGCAACCTCATAGCAGAAGCGGCAAATGAGATGTGGGGATCTAGCACCAGGCATTGTGGGATATGGGGAGGCCTCAAGCCAGTAAATAGCTCTCGAGCTTTAGAAGATGGCCGAGTCGGAGCCGAGGATCGTCTCCGAACCCAACCAACCAGCAAGAATGAAGGCGAGATAGGCAACTTAACATCAGTAGTTACACTAGAAGGAAAAACAGTTTATACATTCAATTAGTTACTTGATGACTTTTAGTAGAGGCAGGCCTTAGTGTACAGCAATATCTAAATACATGGACAAGCTATTATAATCACCAATTTAGTTAGAACACGCCAGGATACTAGCTAGAGTTAGGTGTAGCGTCTAATATTGCTTAACAGACGCCTCAGTAAGGCTTGCTAGAGAGTCAGCATTAAACAGCTTAGTAGACACAAACAGGCTTACACTAAGCCAAGAAAGAAGAGGTGGGCAATGAGAAAGCAATAGGATTGAGTAATGATAATTACCAACAATCAAATTAAGCACACCAACAGTCAAAGTAAGCACACCAGGATTCTAGCGTTGTTAGCCTCGACTCAAAGCTGCTGGAGAAAGACGTCTCAATAGGGATTAGTGTCTACTGCTGCTAGAAAGGCGCCTCAAAGGTTCCCTATTATAAAAGTATTATAATTATTCTATTACAATACTTCATTGCAAATTATACTCTTAATAAACATAAATCGTGTTTGTGCTAAGCCAATAATAAAAATTCCAGGACACAAGCATTATTGGCGGCGACTAGTGCTGCTTGAAAAGGACGCCTCAATCAGGTTAGCGTCTAATGCTGGTTGAAAGACGCTTCTAAGAGGTTCACTATTGCATTAGTATTATAACCACTACATTACAACACTTTTAGTACAATTTCTGAGCTTAATAGACACAGCAGGCTTGCACTACACCAAAAATAGGTGGTGGGCAATGGGGAAACAAAAAGGAAGATGTGCTGAAGGTACCGAAATTAAGTAAACACACCAGGACACTAGCCTTGTTTGCCGTGTCTAGAGCTGCTTAACAGAATTCCACAATAAGGTTCGCTAAGTATAATAGCATTGTAACCCCTATATTACAATTTTAACAGCTTAATTTATACAAACAGGCTAGTGCTAGTTCAAAAAATAAGTAATGGGTAATAGGAAGGCAATTTTAACAGCTACATTTCCACAAACAGGCTGTTACTAATTCAAAAATATGAGAATGGCAATGGGGAAGCAATAAGATCAATTTATAATGTTACCGACATTTAGTTAAACCCATCAAGATACTAGCATTGTTTGTAGCGCCTAATGCTGCTCAACAGATGCCTCAAAGGGGTCACGGCTATGTTGGCATTGTGGAGATATTCAAATGTCGATTCAAAAGCACACCAGGACACGGGCTTCAATTACAGTGCCTAATGCTGTTTACCACATGCCTCAGGGGCTCACAACTATAAGGGGGTCACAGCGATATTGGCATTGTGTAGATAGTCAAATGCTGATTCAAGAAGCACACCCGGACACTAGCTTCAATTACAGTGCCTAATGCTGCTTACCAGACGCCTCGAAGGGCTCACAACTATAATGGTGTAGAGATTAACTACGAGTGTGGGTTAACATGTACAAACTAGCCTCCAATAAGTAGCAAAAGCATAAACAGTGCAATCAGTGATATCAGAAACAAGATAACAATATATATAAGATAAGCAATTTTAAATAGAGTTGCTTGCTACTGAGATTTGTCTGCATACATCAACTGGACATAAGCTGATTTAAGTATATTTTCTGCATTTTATTGTGGTTTTATAATTTGGACTGATTCCTCAGATCTAGCTCTGTTGAAACTGTCTTGTGTGTGTCTCTGAAGCTCTGCACTAGTTGTTAAACTGCTTTGAAATTCCTTTAAGTGTTAATTAGCTTGGGGGGTTTCTGATAACATTAAAACCTGTGTTGGTTACATTTCTTGTAATCATTTTAAATAGAGTTGCTTGCTACTGAGATTTGTCTACATACATCAACTGGACATAAGCTGATTTAAGTATATTTTCTGCATTTTATTGTGGTTTTATAATTTGGACTGATTCCTCAGATCTAGCTCTGTTGAAACTGTCTTGTGTGTGTCTCTGAAGCTCTGCACTAGTTGTTAAACTGCTTTGAAATTCCTTTAAGTATTAATTAGCTTGGGGGGTTTCTGATAACATTAAAACTGTGTTGGTTACATTTCTTGTATATATTTTAAATAGTGTTGCTTGCTACTGAGATTTGTCTGCATACATCAACTGGACATAAGCTGATTTAAGTATATTTTCTGCATTTTATTGTGGTTTTATAATTTGGACTGATTCCTCAGATCTAGCTCTGTTGAAACTGTCTTGTGTGTGTCTCTGAAGCTCTGCACTAGTTGTTAAACTGCTTTGAAATTCCTTTAAGTGTTAATTAGCTTGGGGGGTTTCTGATAACATTAAAACCTGTGTTGGTTACATTTCTTGTAATCATTTTAAATAGAGTTGCTTGCTACTAAGATTTGTCTGCATACATCAACTGGACATAAGCTGATTTAAGTATATTTTCTGCATTTTATTGTGGTTTTATAATTTGGACTGATTCCTCAGATCTAGCTCTGTTGAAATTTGGTGGCTTTTGCAGTGCCCGCCCCACTGTAGATTTGATCTAGGACACTCCCCCAGTCCCATCTCTTTACCGCATTCTATCTAACAAACCCTTTCTGCACTTGCTTTTAGTCCTTTTTAATTTAATTACATTTTTTCAAACTGTGTGTGGACTAATATTGCTACATACTCAAGTGTGCCAGCTTGCACTGCATGTGAATTGTTTTTACTACTGTTTTTGCTACTTTTCTGAAAAAAAAAAAAAATTATCTGCTTTTACTGTATTTGTGTTTCTTCCTAATTTATTTTGCTTTTGCGTAATCTTAAAAGTACTCAGTTGTATTTATTACTTCTTGGTGCAACTCATTCTAAGCCTTTTAGTTTAAGCACTTGGGCTTCAGACCAGTTGTTTTACATTAAGAAGGTTTGTGGTTTGCACTGTAGTGGCAGAACAGGTAGCTTACATCCTTCTAAGTTGGGAACTGCTGATTGAGGGCTCAGTGTCAGTTATTCTAAAAGTGTATTAATTCTGGTTTAAGCACTTGGGCTTCAGGCCAGTTATTTTACATTAAAAGGGTTCGTGGTCTGCACTCTTGTGGGAGGAGAGGCTGGACTCTGCCCTTCTGAGCTGGGAATTTCTGGTTAAAGGCTTATAGTGCCTGCATATTTGAACTGCTTCTTACTGAAATTGGTACACCTTGTTTGCTGTAGCATAGACTAGATCCAGGCCTGCTGAATCTAGCTTTGTTTGTATAACTTAAGCACTAATCCAGGCATTCTTCAAAGTATTCAATTGTATTTATTACTGCTTGGTAGTAACTTGATTAAAGTGTAGCTATCATTCTAAGTCTCTTGGATTAAGCACTTGGGCTTCAGACCAGGCAGAACAGGTGGCTTACATCCTTCTAAGTTGGGAACTGCTGATTGAGGGCTCAGTGTCTGTTATTCTAAAAGTGTATTAGTTCTGGTTTAAGCACTTGGGCTTCAGGCCAGTTATTTTACATTAAGAAGGTTCGTGGTCTGCATTCTTGTAGGAGGAGAGGCTGGACTCTGCCCTTCTGTACTGGGAATTTCTGGTTAAAGGCTTATAGTGCCTGCATATTTCAACTGTTTCTTACTGAAATTGGTACACCTTGTTTGCTGTAGCATAGACTAGATCCAGGCCTGCTGAATCTAGCTCTGTTTGTATGCGTGTTGTTTGTTTGCTTGTTATTTCCCTGAAACGCTAATACCACCTAAACCGAGGCTTTTTAGCGCTTCTGTGGATCCCTAGTGATATCTGCATTGCTTACTGTACTCATTTCCTTGTTTCACTTAAAAGAAAGTTACTGTTTGTCGTTTTTGCATTTAAGTTACCTGTAACACATTGCATTTAAGTTACCTGGCACTTGCTCACTAAAGCAATTATATAAGCACTAAAAAATTAAAAGCACTACACTCTCACAAAGTCCTCTCGAGTACCTTGTTCCCCATTGGCCCTTTTTTATTTCAATTATAAAGGAATTCCCAATACTATTCTAGCATGTCCAAAGGTCAGTTGTCAATCTTCTCTCCGGTCCAGCTGGTGAATCTGGGAATCTTGAGGCAATGTTACAACTGCCTCATGTACACAGACAACCCTCTCCTCCTCCCAATAAATTCCAACACATGTGAGAGATGCATCCATATAGCCAAACTGGAGGCTAAGTTCTCTCAACTCAGTACTGGCATAACCAGTCAGGAGGAGAAGGAAACCACACTCAGTACAATTCCAGTCTCACATAGACCTACCACGACAGCAGACCAAACACATAAACACACAAAAACATACTCGGTGGCTCTAAATAAAAATCTGCCTAAGCAGCAGAGACCTCCAAAGCAGACACCCAAGCAACTGCTACCCCAAAACAAAACACGTGCAACACATATCTCACAAAGCCAGTGTGCCGAACAGTCACAGCCCTTAAGGCTAAACAACACACCTGATACACTTATAATAGGTGACTCTATCATCAGGAACACTGATGTCCCGCTCACCAGGCTGAACAAGGAGAAGTTCACGGTGAGCTGCCTGTCGGGCGCTAGGATCCGCCACATAACACAAGCACTCAGGTCACTCCAAGGCAAGTACAAATATGACTCAGTCATTGTCCATGCTGGTGTGAATGACCTGAGACGTACCTCCCTGAACTACATGAAAAGAGACATAGAGGAGCTCTCTGAGCATGTGGCCCAGGCCGGTATGACCCTGACCTTGAGTAGCATCTTACCCTCACCAAGAATGATGCCACAATATGAAGACAAGATGATCAATTTCAACAATTGGCTTAATTATTGGTGTCATTCAAAGGGGATCCAATGCCTGTCAGCCTGGGATGACATGCTCGACAAGCCACGATGCTTCGCTAGGGACAGCCTGCACCTGTCACCCCTGGGCTTTCGGATATTGGCAAAGGCTCTTGCTACCCCCATAGTGCCTTTTTTAGGCAAGGCTCAAAAGACAAACCCACCTCCATAGGTATCACAAGGGATAAGAAACTAAGAGTAATGCTACTCATCGCCAGAAGTCTAAACCTCAAGATGCACGCACTCGAAACTCTCCTTAGCATGGAGAAAATCGATATCTGTGCAGTAACAGAAAACTGGTTCAAGGCTCCCCGAGAGCACCTCAGCACTACCAGGTTATACCTCATACCATGCTTTTCAGCCCCAAAACTTGGACCGACCCACAAAAGGAGGGGGAGTATCAATATTCGTCAAAGATACCCACACCTCCAGGTTGGTGGCACAGCACGAAGCATCAGAGACTATCCATGTGCAACTAACAGTGGGTAAAACTGCCTTACAGTTTATAGTCTGCTACAGACCACCCTCCCTAACCCAGGAACCCCACTCAGCCTTCATGAGAACACTGGAAAATATGATGGTCTCTCCAAACACCATTATATTGGGCGATTTCAACTACCCAAACATAGACTGGGAGCATTACTCTAGCTCCAACACCCTAGCCCAAAGGTTCCTAGAATTTATAAACTCAAATGCTATGGAACAACTTGTTACCACTCCCACAAGAATGGAAAACATACTGGACCTGATCATCACCAGCATGGGGACTCTATGCTCCAGACCAGAAGTGTATCCCTCACTGGTAAGATCAGACCATAAACTAATCTCACTGGATGTTCACATCCCGACACCACCCCCTGCCCAGAAAACCACAGTGAAAAACTTCTCTAAAGCAAATTTCACACTCCTCAAAACTGAGGTGGAATCCTTCAAAGCCCCCGGGCCTGTGGAAAATACAGCCCAGACCGCAGAATCCTTTATAAACGCATTCTATGAACACCTTCAGGAATGCATGGATCATGCAATCCCAAATAAAACCAAGACCCAATCCTCCAAAGGCAGACCAAAGGTGAACCCCAGCCATAAACAAGCTATACAGTAAAAGGAGGAAGCTACTAAATGATAGAGCAAAATTCCAAAAAGGGAAGGCATCTCTGATCAGTATTAGCAAAAAACTACAGGCACTCATAAAATCGTCTAAGGCCAGCTTCGAGAGAAAAATTGCACAGGACACTAAGGATAATCACAAGGCTTTCTTTAGTTATGTTAGGAACCTGGGTGGTAATTCCCAGATATGCTCAGAATTAGTCCAAAATGACAAAAAATACACCGAACCCACAGACATTGCCAACATCCTAGCTGACAGGTTCAGTGCAAACCCCCCCTCCCCACCAAAAGGGCAAATATCTATTCCAGCAGAGTGCTACCCCCCTGACATCTCAGATGCTCAGGTAAGAGCCGCCCTCTCCAAAGCAAAAAACACAGCATCAATGGGACCAGACGGTGTCCCGGGCTGCGTCCTACATGAACTCCAAGAAGAGCTAAACCCAAACATAAAACTACTGTTCAGTCTCAGCCTTACTACAGGATATGTACCCAAAGAGTAGCGTACAGAAACCTGTGGTCCCTCTCCACAAAGGTGGTGCCTCAATGGATCCTGGAAACTATCACCCCATAAGCCTGACTAGCTTGGTCTGCAAAGCTATGGAAAGGATAATCATGGACTTCATAAATAAAGATATTGGGGACCTACAGACACTGGATCCTACCTAGTTCATTTTTGTTAAGGGCAGATCTTGCCTCTTAAACCTGGTTGATTTCTTTGAAACAGTCACCAAGGCCATTGACGAGGGGAAGGTGGTCCACACAGCCTACCTGGACCTCGCAAAAGCCTTCGATACAATACCCCACTCGGGCATTATAGATAAGCTCACCAGCTTAAATATAAACCCCTATGTCACTAGATGGGTTGCAAACTGGCTCAAGGACAGAACCCACATGGTTAGAATTGCTGGAGCCATGTCAGACTCCAAACCAGTTACAAGTGGCGTCCCACAAGGCTCAGTCCTGGGACCTCTCTTGTTCAGTATATATTTCTCAGAGGTACAGGCCAACATGGAAGGACTGTGGCTGACCAAGTTCGCAGATGACTGCAAACTGGGCGCCATAATCGACTCTGCAGCCGACACAAGCATCCTCCAAAAGGGCCTCATAGAAACAGACAACTGGTGCCAGAGCCATGGCCTCAAGCTAAATGCCAAAAAGTGTATAGTCATCCCTTTGGCAAAAACAAAGTGCCCACAAATTACCACATAGGTTGTAATCCATTAAGTACAGAAGAAGTAATTAGGGACCTGGGGACCCAAGTTGATAGCAATCTCTCATTTGACAACCACGTGGCCAAAGTGGTTAGAAAAACATTTTATATAGCCCACCTAATCATGAAGGGATTCACATCTAGATCAGGGAGGTCATCGTGCCTCTTTACTCATCCCTCATCAGGCCCATAATTGAGTACAATGCCCCTTTTGGGATGTACCTTACCAGACACCTGCAGCAACTGGAAAGACCCCAAAAGTACCTCACCAAGAGGATCAAAGGGCTCAAACAGATGCCATATGCTGCCCGGTTAAAGAAACTCCAGCTCTACTCAGTGGCATACCGCCTGTTCAGAGGCGATCCGTGCCTGACGTATAAAGCCATGTCCAACCCAATGGACATGCTGCACCTCACAAAATCCAAAAACTATCGAGCTACACGCCGAGAGACTTGAACCTCAGCACTGAAATAAATAGGACATGCTGGAGGGACAGATTCATAACCCAGAGGCTCCCTTCACTCTGGAATAAAATCCCAGTCCAGGTTAGGCAGAGTCCCTCATTGACTCTCTTCAAGAGGAATCTTGATGAGTGGATGGGAGATCGTAGGTTTACCCCAGGTATGACTTCTGTGTCACTGTTAGACAGAGGCACAGTATACTAACCTCAAAAAAAGGGCATAGCAAAATTAATTTAAAATGGGTGGCAAAAGCCAAACACATTCTGGCTAGGCTTATAAATGCCCTAGGGCAGATAGCCTAGTATGAACCTATGAACCTATGAACAGCATAATGAGCAGTACAAACAGAGATATCAGATATATAGGTTAATAGTCACAATTAATAAGTTTCCAGTAAGCATAGATGGCAAAAACATCGTAAGAAGTACAGACAGTGACATTCGAGATTTTCAGAAATTAGGTAACAGTAAATACACTATACGCATATATACATTAGAATCTGTAAATACATAAGTCAAATTCCACTTAAAGGACCACAACGGGCAAACAATGAAAAAACATATATTTTTTATCTTGCTGTGATTTACTGCACCTCCTAAAGCTGCCTGCAGCAAAATAAGTACTCATTCCTAATTTTATTTTTTTTTACTCTCGTCTGCTCTCATGGAGAGCAGACATTGTAATTCCTTTGGAATGCTAAATCTGTCTCAATGCACAGACTGTGAGAACAAATAGCCCTACCATTTGTTGTCAGACTAGACTTCCATTCACTTAGAATGGAACACCTGAAAAAAAATGCCAAGTTTGAGAGTCTGCAGCTCATGTGTCATTCACTGGTATGCGTTGAGCTTTACAAATGTTGTTCCTATTGATGTACTACACATTCTCTGAAAGAAACTTGCAAAAGTGTCAACAAATTACTGAGATATATAAAACTTTTCACAAGGAGCAGTTTTGCAAGTTTCAATTCCTGGCCAAGTTACTCCTCCAATCTCCCCTCCTACAGTGGGCTACAGTCTCACATTTCCAGCTTGGGTAGATTCAACTATTTCGTCAGCTTTGCATGACAATAGACATAAAAAAAATCACAGCCTGGTGTGCCACTGCCACTAAAACTGTTCCCTTAAGTGTCTCTTCACTTGTGAACAGCTTTTCCCCAATAAAAACAAAAAAACAAACAAAAAAAAAAGCACACGCATCACTCCAGTTTGGGCCAATCTTTCTATTGCTTAATGTGCACAGTAAAACATTCAGTTTGTAATGCATTCTGGCTGCTGTCATGGTTATCTTTACATAGTTATTCTCTTATAGCATAACCTGAACTTATGGTATTCAATGCCAAGCTTTACAACAGTTTTCAGTTTCTTAACAATGACCTCCCAAGCTTCTGATGTGATCCAGTACTTTGTCAATATACTGTAAATATATAGATTAATACAAATATTTGTGCACATATGACGCATACAGATACACATATAGCATCATTAAAACAAGATAAATTCAATATAAATCATATCAATATAGTTATGATTTCTAGTTTATGACCCTGTTTGTCTATGGAAACTTCTTTTTGAATTTATGTTCAAGCAATTGTATATTTGTTGTATATTATCTTGTTTGTTTCTTAATATTCTAACCACTGTATGCTACATCACTTGTATAACTCTGATTTTACTCCTTTTATATTTTCTATGCTCTTTGTACAAAATAGCTACGTTTGTATAATTTATTTTTATTATTTTTTATAATTTTTACTATGTATCCAGAGCTTTTCTCCCCGAGCTTCTGCTGAAAACAGTCACCTTGTTTCCAGTCGGACTAACCTGGTAAACAAATGGAAAATAAATAAAAAATAAAATATACTAAGAAAAATCAATCAATATGCCAAGAAAAATCCAAAATATAAGGAAAAAAAAACATAAAAGGACGGAAAATGTTTCCTTGATGCTGTCATGAAAATCCCACTCACTTATTCAGATATTATGGACAAACATCTAGTCAGGCACACTGATGTCCCACTCACCAGGCTAAACAAGGAGAAGGTTACTGTCAGCTGCCTGTCAGGTGTCAGGATCCGCCACATAACCCACGTGCTCAGGTCACTCCACAACAAGTACAAATATGACTCTGTCATTGTCTATGTTGGTGTGAATGACCTGAGATGTACCTCCCTGGACTACACAAAAAGAGACAGAGAAGAGCTCTCCGATCTTGTAGCCCCGAGTAGCATTCTGTCATCACCCAGAATTATACCGTAGTACAAGGACAAAATGATTGACTTCAAAAATTGGCTAAGTTACTGGTGCCATTCTAAGGGGATCCAGTGTCTGTCTGCCTGGGACAACATGGTCGACAGACCATGAGGCTTTGTTTGCCAGAGATGGCCTGCACCTGTCACCCCTGGGATTCCAGATACTGGCTAAGGCTCTTGCCGTCACTATAGTGCTTTTTTTAGACAAGGTTCAAATGACAAATTCACTACCGCAACAGGAACAGGCAAGCAAAAACTGGGGGTAATGCTATTCAATGCTAGAAGTCTAAATCTCAAAATGCACTCACTCGAGGCACTCCTTAAAGTGGAGAACATCGATATCTGTGCAATGATTGAGACCTGGTTCAAGGCTCCAGAGAGCACCCTTGCACTACCAGGCTATAACTCATACCACACTTTTCGGCCACATAACCTGGACCGGAACACCAAAGGCGGAGGTGTGTCCATACTCATTAAGGATATCCATACCTCCAGGCTAGTTGCTCAGCATAATGCATCCGAGGTTATCCAAGTGCAACTAACTCTGAGCAAAACTGCAATCCAAATTGTAGCTTGCTACAGATCCCCCACCATGCCTCAGGATTTCCACTCCTCTTTTCTTGATATACTGGAAAATATTAAAGCTCAACCAAACACCCTAATAATGGGCGATTTCAACTACCCCACCATTAACTGGGCAAACTACTCATGTATCAATTCCTTCACTCAATGCTTTCTGGAATTCATAAATTCCAGTGCCCTGGATCAACTTATCCACACCCCCACCAAGGGCAACAATATCATAGACCTAGTCATTACCAACATGAGTAACCGGTGTTCCACAGCTGAAGTCAACTCCTCGTTGGTCAGATCCGACGATAAGCTAATCACCCTAGATATCCACATCCCGCCCCCACCTCCCATTAAGGAAACCATGGTAAAAAATTTCTCCAAAGCCAACTTCATGCTTCTTAAGACAGAAGTGGCGAACTTCATGACACCCATGCAGATGGACAATACAGTTACAACTGCTGAATCCTACACAAATGCACTCTATAAGCACTTGCACAAGTGCATGGATCGTGCTATCCCAAACAAAACCAAGAAGCTATCCTCCAAAAAATGGAAGCCAATCTGGTGGTCCCCTGCCATAAACAAACTGTACAACAGAAGGAAGAAACTGTTGCAAAAGAGTGTAAAATCCCATGAGTGGTGGAGCTCCCTGGTCAGCCTCAGTAAGAAGCTGAGATCCCTTATAAGAGCCTCCAAAGCTAGCTACAAAAACAAAAGCGCTACTGATTCTAAGGATAACCACAAAGCTTTCTATAGCTATGTCAAGAATCTCAATGGCAACACCCAGATCTGTTCTGAGTTACAGCACAACGGCATGAAAATTACAGAACCAACTGATATTGCCAACATCCTGGCAGACAGGTTTAGTGCTAACTTTACCCCCCTCTCACCCCCTAAAGGGCCCATATCTACACAGGAAGAATGCAGAGTCCCTGTAATCAAAACTACACAGGTAAAAGCTGCACTCTCTAAAGCCAAAAACACAGCATCCATGGGACTGGACAACATCCCAGGCTGTGTTTTACATGAACTTCAGAACAAACTGGCTCCCCACCTAAGCATCATGTTCAATCATAGCCTCACATCAGGCTTTGTGCCCATGGAATGGGGCATAGCAACAGTTATCCCACTCCACAAAGGGGAGCCACCACTGATCCCGGGAACTATCGCCCTATTAGCCTGACGAGCCTGGTCTGCAAGGCCAGTACGTATCAGCATGGAACTCATAAACAAAGACATTGGTAACCTCCAGACTCTGGACCCCACGCAGTTCAGGTTTGTGAAAGGCAGATCATGCCTCCTGAACCTAATCGATTTCTTTGAGGCAGTCACCAAAGCCGTAGATGAGGGTAAGGTGGTTCACACAGCCTACCTTGCCAAGGCTTTCGATACCATCCCCCATTCTGGAATTATAGCTAAACTCACTAAACTAGGTATGAATCCCTACGTCACAAGATGGGTTGCCAACTGGCTCACTGACAGAACCCACACTGTAAAAGTTGCAGACTCCAAATCTGACTTCAAACCAGTGACAAGTGGAGTACCACAGGGTTCAGTCCTGGGACCTCTCCTGTTTGGTATCTACTTCTCTGAAGTACAGGCTAACACAGAAGGCCTCTGGCTAACAAAGTTCGTAGATGACTACAAACTAGGAGCCATAGTTGAGTCCCCAAATGATGTGGGCATCCTACAGAAGGGCCTCACTGAGACAGATGCCTGGTGTCAGAGCCATGGCCTCAAGCTCAATGCCAAAAAGTGCATTGTCATCCCCTTTGGTAAAAACTCTGTACCCATGAACTACCACATAGGCAACTGTCTACTTAACACCAAATGTGTGATAAGAGACCTCGGGACCCAGGTGGACAGTAATCTCTCCTTTGATAATCACATTGCCACAGTAGTCAGGAAGTCCTTCTATGTGGCACACCTCATCACAAAAGGGTTCTCATCCAGGAAAAAAGAGGTCACATTCCCCCTCTACTCAACACTCATTAGACCCATTATAGAGTACAAAGCCCCTTTTGGAATGTACTTCACAAGACATCTGTAGCAGCTGGAAAGGCCCACAGAAGTACCTCACAAAGAGGATTATTGGCCTCAAACAGATGCCCTACACTGACCATCTCAAAAAACTCCAGCTTTACTCCATGGCATATCGCCTACTCTGAGGTGATTTCTGCCTAACATACAAAGCTATGTCAAACCCAGAGCTGTTGGACATGCTACACCTAAAGAAATCCCAATCCCTCCGAGCTACATGCTCTAGGGACCTAAACCTTGTCACCACAATAAACAGGACTTGCTGGAGGGATAGATTCCTGTCACAGAGACTTCCGATACTCTGGAACAAGCTACCCATCTATGTCAAGCAAGGTTCCCCATTAGCACTCTTCAAGAAAAATCTTTGTGTGGATGGGAAATAGGAAATATACCCCGGGAATCACTTCTGTGGCTCTGCTCGACAGTGGCTCAGGAAAATAATTTTCTTGGGTGGCGTAAGCCAGGGAACTTTGTTGGCTAGGCTTAGTTAGGCCCTTGGGCCAATAGCCTAGTACCTACCTATGAACCTATTATTAGACTAAATACAATATTATGTAGCATTGAAATGTGCTGACATTATAAGGGTGACAGTTCATTATTTACTCAAAGCAAATGTCAGAGTGGAAAAGTTCAAATAGTGGATAAAGTGGAGGAGAGGAAGAGAAGAAAGAGTGAGAAAAAGTATTTGTTAGAAGTAATAATTATGGTAGATATGGGAGGCAGGAGAAAAAAATGAGCAAAAGCAACATTACAAGTAAGAGAAACGAAACCAAGGAAAAGAAGAAATAACATGGACAACAAGCTTTACAGCTGCAGACTGTCAAGTGGATTGGTAGCAGGTGTCATAAAACATGGTTAGGAGAAACGTCTGGTGACTTTGAATAAACAGATTTGTCCACATTAACCGTGTATCAGTGTGTGTGCGTGTGTGTGTGTGTGTGTGTGTGTGTGTGTGTGTGTGTGTGTGTGTGATGTAAAAGAACTATAAAGCAAATCTGCACTGCTGAGGGGGGACACTTGTGCAAGTGCAGTGGACTGGCTCCAGTAGGAAGAGATGGCAGCATTCCTCTCAACATCATAGAACAAGAAATCTGGACAAGGCCTAAAATAATAGGGGACAAAGGCCCAAAAATTGGGAAAATTTATAAATATTGCACTTACAAACTTAGAAAGTTGATAAACAGGTTTTGCATTACAGTGAAATTTCTTAAGGATATGAAGTCTGAAAATCAAATGCCTGTTAATTTTCTGACTTCGTTGTTCAATTATTTGCCAGTGATTTGACAGAAAACCGCAATTTTATGAAAAACAGACAAAAAATCTGGACTTTCGGCAAATGTCTGTACTGTTGAGAGATATGGATGGGAGTCTTTAACTAACACCCATCAATCATTTTCATTTGTTTGCCAAAGCCATTACAGCAGTGTTTTGCAGAGAGGTAGGAAAAGCCTTAAATTTGACTGGTATATTTATTTATTTTATTTTACATTTGTTGACTGGAAGAGTCCAACTGGATTACAAGTCCATTTTCAGTGGAGGCCCGGGGAGAAAAGCTCCAAGAGAACAATTTTTTTTTACAAAACATAGTTTTAAGGACAGACTTTTGACATACAATTTCCATAGAAGAGACTTTGACATACATATTAACTAACAGATAGGATACATTCATTCTCTTCAATATAATATTACATTTTAGAAGATATTCCTAAGTTTAGGACTCCTGTGATAGATGTACTATCAGAGTAAAAGCAGAGAGACGTAGAATAAGGCTCCGAGAGAGCAGATGATGCTCGCTATAGTTGAGAAGGATAACAAATTGATTCAATATATGTCTTCACCTGGTTTTAGTTGAGAAGGATACCAAACTGATTTACAATATGTCTTCTCCTGGTTTTAGTTGCTTATGGAGAGCTCAATATTGCTGGGGTAGTTTTCCCTAACTCCTGGAGAGATGGGATGAGGAGTAGATTAACAGTCCTAAGTGGGCCCAGTACTATGGTTGGCTTAGCAGAGTTACTTAAGTTAGGTGAAGTGTTCTAATGAGACATTAGCCAGGGGGGGGGGTACAGGAGCACTATCGATTATTCAAAAAGTGAGTTTTAACAAGTTTCTTGAACTGTGACGGGTATTTGTTGTCAGTTATGTGGGCAGGAAGGAAGTTCCAGGTTTTTTTTTATACAGTATACAACAAGAAACCAACTGCTTCACCACAAAACGAAACCACAAAGACCAGTAAAAACAAAGAATTTATTTCTCTAGCGCCTCGGCCACAGTAAGCCTTCAAGGAGTAACATACTGCTTGTGCTTACTGTGGCCAAGGCGCTAGAGAAATAAATTATTTGTTTTTACTGGTCTTTGTGGTTTCGTTTTGTTATACAGTGGCTGTAGACAGACTTACCATCTTCATTGTTATATTTGGTTACTTTAAGGAGGTTTTGTGTGCTAGACCTCAGGGGCCTGGCGGTTGTATAGAGTTGCAAAATATTTTGTAGGGCTGGGGTGTTTTCAGAGTTCTGTATTATTTTGTGGGCTAGTGATAGTTGATTGAGTTGTAGTAGTAGTGGTAGTTCTAGCCAATTGAGTTTTTTTAGGCATTCACAGTGATGTGTTCTGATGGGAGAGATTGTAGCGAATTTGGCTATCTTAGTATAACAATTATCAAGTTTGTTTAGGTCAGATTTGCGGAGATTTGTAAGCACGGGGGAGGTATAAAGTAGGGTGGATAGTAGGTAAGTCGTCACTATTGTAGTTTTGGAGTGGTCAGTGAGGAACTTTTTATTGCGATACAGTAGGCCAAGTTTTTTATGTACTTGTTTTATGGTTATAGAAAAATGTAGGTCAAATCTAAGCTGATTATCTATTTCAACCCTAATAGTTTGGTAGGATTTGTGGGGGTGATTGTGGTCTTGTTAAAGGAGGTGATAAAGAATCAGTGAGAGGTGTGGCTCTGTGGGAGCTAAAGAGTACTATAGCAATAACTTACGCTGGTGGTAATGCTATTACCAGTTGGCGTGGTTTGGTCCCAAGGCGGCCGAGGGACCAAACAAAGCCAACCGTAAATTTAGCATTACCACACCCACAAGTGGGTTATTGCTATTATACCATGACATTATTTAAGAAAAGAAACTGTTACTTTTCTTAAATAATGGCATAGTATAATGCCTGTTTACTGCCCTTCCGCAGATATCTGGCATCCAGCAGTTCTGATGTACTGCGCGCCTGCGCAGTACATCAGAGTTGTGCAAAAGCAACGGAGAAAGCAAGATCTCCGTTGCTTTTAGTGTCTCGCTATGTTAAATGAGTTTAACATAGCGAGACAGCTTTAAAATAAGCAACGGGGATCTTGCTTTCTCCGTTGCTTTTTTTTAAAACACTGTCTGCTATGTTAAATGGGTTTAACATATGAGACAGCTTTAAAATAAGCAACAGAGATCTCCGTTGCTTATTTTAAAGCTGTCTTGCTATGTTAAACCCTTTTAACATAGCGAGACAGTGTTTTAAAAATAGAGTTATACTAACGGAAAAAAGTCCGGGCGACCGGACCTTTTTCCATTAGTATATCTCGATTTACAACGGGCACGCTGGCCAATCAGCGTGCACGTTTTGGGGGGGGTCATGGTATAATAGCTTTGTTTTACTTGGGTTCAGAATGAGCCCTTGGTTTGTAATCTACGTGTCTGCTAGGGAAAAGCATTCTTGAGTTAGGGAGTGAAGGATGTCAATTGATTTGGCTGCACATATTATGGTGGTCTCATCTGCATATTGCACTACTGAGGCTTTAGGAATACTGTTTGGGAGCTGATTGGTGGAGGGTAAAAAGAAGTGGCCCCCAGGATGGAGCCTTGGGATACTCCTAGGGAGACTGGTAGGGAGGGGGAGAGTTAGTTTTGCCACATAACAGCTTGTTTCCTTCCCTCTAGGTAGTTTTTGAACCAGGAGATGGCAGGGGTGGTAAGGTTTAGAGTTGCTAGTGAAAGAAGGAGTTTTTTGTGGTTAACCATATTGAATGCTTTGGACAAGTCAAGGGAGGTGGCAGACACAAGGAGTCCATTGTTTTTGTGAGTATTGACAATGTTGGTGAATTCTGGTGCTATGGAAGGGTCTAACGCCATGTTGTGTTGCTATTAGATTATTTTCTTGGAGATATTTCATTAGTTGCTTGTGTATTACCCTCTCTAAAATTTTAGATAAAAGGGGTAGTATGGCTACAGGGCGGTAGTTATTGTTCCAGGGAGGTTCCCCCTTTATGTAGAGGGATGATATGTGATATTTTCCATAGCTTGGGTACTATACATTCGGAGATGGATCTGTTAATTAGGATGGAGACAGGAAAGGATATGGCTTCTGCAGCCAGGTGGAGGTATTCAGCGGGTAAATTATCTGCGGCTAGAGACATTGGTTTGAGCTTGCGGAGTAGTTTTTCAATGGATTTGGTTGGTTCTGGGTGGAAGCTGAACTTGGAGCAATTGTTAGTTGGGGGTGGGGGTGAATTTGCAGGGATGGGGATATTGTCATAGGGTTGGTTGTTTGCAAGGGTCTGGATGGTTTCTGTAAAGTATTTATTAAACTGTACAAAAGCACGGCAGGGATAAGCTAAACAATTTAATGAATGAAATAAAAATAAAGCAAAACTGGTGCAGAGATATATTTTGCATGTAGCTTCTTCAGATCTAATAAACAACTGAAAACACTTGGTGTTTAAATACCAGCTCATCATACAATGTATCCAATCACATGCTGTGCATCATTAGGTTACTTTATTAAACTGAGTGGGGATGTCTTCTTGGTTATCTATTTTTGGGGTTGGGGTAGTTGTTTTACCTGGTTGTAGAATAAAGTTAATTGCTGCCCAGAATTTTTGTGGCTTGTTCCTGTGCTTATTATGTAACTTTTGGTAGTAAGATGTTTTGTCTGTTTTGGTGAGGTTTTTGGCTTTGTTAGTAGTTCAACGTATATTTGTTTGTTCAATTGGGATTTACTGTTAAGGTAGTTGGTTCAGGCCTTGTTTCTTTTTTTGAGGAGGGATTTTGTGTCTGGGGTTAAACAGGAGGCATATTTAGTTTTAATTCTTGTTGTTCTAGAGGGGGCATGACGGTTAAGGGTGTTTAAGAAGGTAGTATTGAAATATAGTACAGCTTCCTCAAGAGGTAGGTTTTATAGGGGGGTCCAGTTGCACATTTTTAGGTCATTTATAAAGTTGGAGCGGTTATAGTGTTTTTTGTTTCTAATTAGGCGAGTAGATATTTGGGTCAGTTGTGGTGATTTTGATCTGAATAAGAATGTGGCTTGGTGGTCACTCAGTGTCTGGTAGACACTCTGCTAGGGATATCAGTGATGGGTGGTATATGAGTATCCAATCTAGAGTGGATTGGTGTTTGTTTCTCTTGTCTGTTCTTGTGGGGGAAGTGATGAATTGGGTTAGGCCATGTAGGTTAATATGGGAGAGTGGGTTATGACTAGAACAGTTTTGCCAGTCAGTATTAAGGTCTCCTAATACTATGCTTTCCTGGAGGAGGGAGTTAAATATCCATTCTAGGAGTTTTTCTGTAATGGGGATATTGTTGCATGGGGGGATGTAGCATCCTATGTTGTTGACGTGTTTACTATCATTAAGTTTTAGTTTTGTTAGAGTGAGTTCAACTTTATGAGGTCTGGGGTTATGTCTACTTTCTCAAGAATGAGGTGAGATTCATACACTATAGCAACCCCCCCCCCCTTTTTTTACCTATTCTGTCACTACGAATTATATTGTAACCTAGTGGAGTGATTTCATTGTTGTGGTTGCTTGGTTTAAGCCAAGTCTCTGTTAGTATGACTATCTCAGGTTAATAAAAGGAGAGTAGTGCATGAAGGTTGTGGACTTTGTTTAGTATACTTCTGACATTTTAATTTAAAATGAGGAGCGTGGATGTGTTTCGGTGGAGTTGGGTATCATTTAGGTTGAGGGTTGGGGCTCCTAGATTTTGTGGGCCTGTGTTTGGGTGTATATCACTGCAGCTAATGAGTTGGGTTCTGAGGTAAAAATATAGTTTGAGTAGTTTGTTTAGGGTCTTAAAGTTTTTTTATAGTTGTTTGGGACTGGTAGTGTGATGGCTGTAACCTGTGTGCATAGTGGTGAATAAAGAAGGTTTGGTAGTGATATCGGACTAGTTGAGTAAAAGGGTGTGTTGTAATAATGTTAGTGGAAGTAGTTTTTCTTGGTATGTGGATAAAATTAAGTTGTTTTTGGCGGCTGGTGATAGAAGTTAGCAGTGGGAGGGTGGATACACCTAGGAGCAATAGTAAGAGGTGCATGTATGTATGTAGGTTTGGGTAGTTTGGGCATGGTTTGGTTGGGACTGGTCATGAGTGAAAGATATGCTTGAGATGGGGTGAGTGTGGTGGATGATGAGAGGTGTTGTTTGTGATTGTAAGGTAGTTAGATGGAAGACTGTGCTTTACAGGATATGGAATAGTGGAAGAGAAAGAAATGAGTACAGGGGTGGTGCAGATTCAGTGATTGGTGGTTAGCATGACGGGAGTGGCTAAGTTCAGTTGAAATATAGCACTAGTGGGGGCGGGTAGGAATAGGAAGCAGGGAGGGGAGCAGAGTGAGCATGAGTGCAGCTGGGCTAAAACTAACTCCAGTTATATCCCTGGGCTTACTTATTTCTTTTCTTTGTACACCAAATGTACCTTTCCAACTATTTCTGTTTACACCAAATGTGTCTGTTTGGCTGTATTGTACTAGTTGAATTTACTTATACTGATGCAGTCACATTGAAAAGGGTCTGCAGAAGCCTCCTCACCACAAGCAGGCCAAAAGATAACTTTCAAAATGGTGCCACTCAAGGAGACCCACTAATATAGACTAGTTAATGTGCATGGGGGAGGAGGGAGATACAAAATAGGGGAAGGTATAACCAGAAAAAGCAGGTAGAGATCTGGCCCGCCCCCTCACAAAAGACTGCAAAGAAAAGCAATCAGCATAAGAAGTGGAAGCCTTGGAGCTGTAATGTAAGAGTAAGCAAGGAAGAGGTAGACGGAGGAAATTAGGAGTGTAAGCAGTTAGTTGCAAAAACACTACTTTATGACCTTGGTGTGCAAGTAATACAAAGGAAGGTAAATCTATCTGGGGGACAAAATACACCAAATAAATGGTACTTGCCTTACTTTACAAGTATTCAGTGTGGAGGCAGATCTATTTGGGACAAGATACAGCAAGTATATTGTTAAGTTATGCCACCCAGCGGCAATAGACAAAGCTATAGTTGCCTGGGGGGGGGCCCTTGCAGGTGTGCACGCCAGCCAAAACAATGTTTAAAAAATAATTAGTAAAAGTAACAAATGTGCTGTAAAAGGAAATGTAAATAACCAGTCACAATGTTTAAAACATAACTGTTAAGGACCACATCTGCTAATAACAAGAACTGTAAATATCCAGTCACCTGTGCAGACTTGTCTGGTAGGTATCCTTATTAAAAAGCGTTATTCTTGGCTTACAATAACTGTAGGGAGAAACCGGACCATAGCAGTGGTTTTATCTGGCAATGGTGCAGTTGCTGGGGGGGGGACCCGAGATGCGATGATGCAGGTAGACCAAGTGTGCTATGCAGACTTGTCTGGTAGGTATCCTTATTAAAAAGTGTTTTTCTTGGCTTGCAATAATTGTAGGGAGAAACCGGACCGTAGCAGTGGTTTTATCTGGCAATGCTACAGTTGCTGGTGGAACCCGAGCTGCGATGATGCAGTTAGACCAAGTGTGCTATGCAGACTTGTCTGGTAGGTATACTTATTAAAAAGCGTTATTCTTGGCTTGTAATAATTGTAGGGAGAAACCGGACCTTAGCAGTTGTGTGGGTGTGGGTAGCTGTGTTTGTGGAAGGTGGAGGTCTGCCTTTCTAAGTGCGAATGTTATGCATTATGAAATGGAGAGATTAAGAATAAAATTGTGCTGAAATTTCATCACTGCTTGATTCAGACATGTAGATTCCCCTGCATTTGTCAGTACTATGTTTGAGTGCATTGTTTTGGAGTGTGGTATCACTGCTATATCTGCTAGTACTCTTTCAATACAAGTATCTGGCTTTAGAAGTTTTCTCCAGGAGTCTGTTGCTGAGAGGATGAGAAACATGCTACAAGTATACAATTAAGACAAACTACATAAAGCAATAGTAAGAAAACGTACTAGGTCACATCAGAGGCTTGGGAGGTCATTGTTAAGAAACTGAGAACTGTTGTAAAATATATCATTAAATACCGTAAGTTCAGGTTATACTATAAGAGAATAACTATGTAAAGATAACCATGTCAGCAGCCAAAATGCATTACAAGTTGAATATTTTACTGTGCACATTTTAAAAAATGGATAGTCTGGTCTAAACTCTGGACTGATGCGTTTGCTTTTTTTTTTTATTCCTGGGAAATGCTATTCAGAAGTGAAGAGACATACAAGGGAACAGATTTAGTGTCACACCAGGCTGTTTTTTTATGTCTATTGTCATGCAAAGCTGAGTAAATAGTTGAATCTAGCAAAGCTGGAAATGTGAGACTGTAGCCCACTGAAGGAGGGGAGATGGGAGGAGTATCCTGGCCAGGAACTGAAACTTGCAAAACTGCTCCTTGTGAAAAGTCTTTTTTATCTCAGTAATTTGTTGACACTTTTGCAAGTTTCTTTCAGAGAATGTGTAGTACATCAGTAGGAACAACATTTGTAAAACTCAGCGCATAGCAGTCAATGACACATGAGCTGCAGACTCTCAAACTTGGCAGTTTTTTTCAGGTGTTCCATTCTAAGTGAATGGAAGTCTAGTCTGACAACAAATGGTAGGGCTATTTGTTCTCACAGTCTGTGCATTATGGGATAGATTTAGCTTTCGAAAGGAATCACAATGTCTGGCCCCATGAGGGCAGACAAGAGTAAAAACAAAATAAAATTAGGAATGAGTACTTATTTTGCTGCAGGCAGTTTTGGGAGGTGTAGTAAATCATGGCAAGATAAAAAATATATGTTCTCTTTGTCATTTGCCCGTAGTGGTCCTTTAAGCTACACTGTTACACTTACCAGGAAACATGAGCAGCAGCCTAGACAGGGCCGAATGCACAGAGGACGCTAGTGGCCCAGATTTAAAAATGGCGCCTCAGATGTCGTCCAGAGGAAATAACATTCAGGGCGGGAATGTGCCGAGTGGGAGGGGATAAGTAAAGGGGGGAATTAGGGAGGGAGAGAAGGAGGAGGGGTGATAGAGCCAGGAAGGCGGGAAGGCCCAGAAACAATCAGTGACCTGAGGCAGGAGAAGGAGAACTTCTGCAGGGGTGCAAGTATATGGATTACAAACTTTCTTTGTACTAAACGCTCGTAGTTTCTTAAATATTGGGGAATACCTTCTAGTAAAACAAGTATATGTATAAGGAGAGATAACAGTACAGCTTTCTTGGTGAGGGACAGAGACGCTTACTAAAGCAGGTATATGTGTGAGGGGAGATAGAAATACAGCTTTCTTGGTGAGGGGCAGAGACACTTTCAAGGCAGAGTTATTTAGTGGAGAGTAAGGGGGAAGTTACTGCTGGGCTTAATTATAGGGAGTATACTGCCACCTATTGGAGAAAGGAGGGAGGTGCACTGTCAGAGATGAGGTTCCACTTAAAAGTTCAGTATATAGAAGTTAGATAGAGGTAATTATGGGGAGTAGATTGTAAGACAGTAAGCCAAGCATGAGGTAGGGGGGGGGGCTGTGCAGTGACCACTGGTAGGCTGCTTCCACGCGTACCAAGGTAGAAATGCTGCTCAAGTATAGTAGATGCTAGTAAAACAAATTGTAAGACAGAGTACATACACTGGGTCTCTTTTGGGAGATAGGGTCCCAGTAAACGTAATATAGATCAAGCAGACTGTCCACCGCCGTCTTCTCTTTGAAACGAAGGATATTCTGTTTTGTAGTGAAGAAGGGGAATAACACCTTGGGGAGCGGACTGAGTCTCTTTAGGGAGATAGGGTCCCAGTAAACTTAATATAGATCAAGCAGACTGTCCACCGCCATCTTCTCTTTGACAGGAAGGATATTCTGTTTTGTAGTGAAGAAGGGGAATAACACCTTGGGGACATCGGGAAATGTGAGCAGCAGCCTAGACAGGGCCGAATGCACAGAGGATGCTAGTGGCCCAGATTTAAAAATAAATCTCAAATGATTGGGACATGCAGGTATGCCTCTTTCAGGTCCAAAGTTACGAGCCAAGCCTTCTTGCCCAGCATGGGCAGTAGCTGCTGCAGACTCAACATTTTAAATTTTGGAACGTCCAGGAATGTATTTAGAATAGACAGGTCTAGTATTGATCTCCAGGATTTGTCCTTTCTGGGCACCAATAAAAGTCTCGAGTAAAATCCTTGTCCCTGCTCTTGTTGTGGTACTTGTTGAATGGCCCTCATGTCCATGAGGGATGAAACTTGCATTTGTGCCACTGCCCATTAATTGTGTGGCAGGTCTGGAATACCTTTTGCCCTTGGCAGGGTGTGAAAGTGGAACCTGTAGCCCTGAGACACTATGTTCAAGACCCATTTGTCCTGGGTAATCATGTGCCAATTTGGTGAAAAAAGTGCTAGTTTTCCCCCTAAGGGGGCTGCCAAAAGATAAGTGCTTGGTTCTGGAAGAGGAAAGTCATTGGGACTGTTTCCTGTATGGTTGTGATTTGTCTTCTCCGCTTTTGGAGGTAGTATCTCTCCATCGTTTAGGCCTGTATGAGCCTTGGGGCTGGGATCTGCCTCTGGGATGTCTGTATCTGCCTCTTTGTGGCCTGTCTGACACTGGAAAGGACCAATTCTTTGTAGGCCAATTCCTGCTAAATCTGGGTGGCTGTACCTGTAGGAAATCCTTAACTGTCTGCATGGATTTCGCTTTATCCTCCATTTTCTTCAACACGTCTTCTGCCTTAACACCAAACAAAGTATCATGCTGTAATGGAGCATCCAATAATTTTGCTTTAACATGATCAGGCAGATTCTGTTCCTTTAACCAAGCATGCCTTCTAATGATAGAACCCATAACAGTGGCCGTGCAAGAAGCCTCCAGTGAATCAAAACCACATTGCAAAGTATGCTTTCCCACTTGTTCAGCTGCATGCAATAAATCCTGCATTTCCTTGTTATCAACACATTCAGAATTTGTCAACATTTTCTGTTTAAGCAGTGTCATTAAGTATTGCTGATATTTAAGCATATGGAACTGACAATTTAAAGCCCTTACAGACAAGGTAGCAGAAGTGTAGACTCCCCCCCCCATCTGTCCAGTGTCCTAGAATCCCTATCAGAGGGGACAGGGTTTTTTGCAGTGGAAGCCTTGACCCCTTTGGGACCCTGAGATATAGTTTCTGGGTCAGCAGCAGGGTTTTTATATAGAAATTTATGAGAGTCTGGAACCCTGTAGTATCTGTCTGGCTTAGTAGGTGCAGGGGGTAAAAAGTCAGGAGACAGGCTGGACTCTGAAAATACATCATCTACAATGTCTAGAACAGGTGGAATAGCAAGAGGTCTGTGCTGAGGTAGTAAAAGAAAGTCTCTGAGTCTTTTCTTAGCTTCTGAGTAATTTTGGCTCTCCCAGTGAAAATGCTCCCTCATGGTATGCAGGGTTTCCCCAAAAGAATAACCCTCAGGAGGAGAGGCTGAAGGAATAGATTCTTCAGCGTCAGAATCCTCATAGGGAGGAAAAGAGTATCCCTGTTCAGAAGAGGAATCAGAGGAAATTGAAACCTGATCAGAAGAGTCATATTCTGTCTCTTGCCTAGCTAGGCCTCTTATCAAGAGGGGGATGGGAACCCCTGATCAAAGTAATTAGGTCTTCAGCCATTTTAAGCATCTGTTTCTTAGGCATGGAAGTCTGTCCAGAAGAATGCTGTACTTGTTTCTTTGGCTTTAGAGCTGTTTTAGTCTTTGAAGCTGAGGTTGGCTTGACATATAATTGTGTAGGTCTGAAAAAGTACAGTTTTGTACCTACCATAAATGTAGATGTTCGAGTGTTCACACTGCTGCAGTCATTATACTTGGGTTATCCTGCCGTCAGGCGGTCCCGCAGTCGGCCAGAGTTCCAAAGTCTTGGTCTGGCATCGGTTGCTGTCGCTTCCTCCCTGACGTCAGTGCGCCAGGGGTATATAAGATGCATCCAACGCCATTTTCTTCAGTTTTTCTTGCCCCAGATGTCAGGTGCCCCTAAGTAGGTAGGCAATACATATTGCTAATAAAAATATACATATTAAAATATACATATAAAATAATACAAATAAAATAAAAACAATACATTCAGTTACAAGCAAATACACCACAGAGGTTGTATAGGATAGAAAGGTATAGATAAGTCCAGCTAGTTCAGCGGGGATGGAGGGAGGGTAACCTGGACTGCAGCAGTGTGAACACTCGAACATCTACATTTATGGTAGGTACAAAACTGTACTATGTTCATCGTGTTACACTGCTGCAGTCATTACACTTGGGTAGAATCCCAAACCTAAGGTTGGGTGGCTGGTCTATAGAGAGTTAGGATTGGCTATGAGGCCCTGCAGAACTGCAGTGGCAAATCCTGCTCTGGATTTAGAATAAAGAGGCAGGTGGTAATGCTTGGTAAAGGTGTGCACTGAACTCCAAGTTGCAGCCTCCAAAATTTCCTTGGTTGGTACTCCTCTGAGAAAAGCTGTTGAAGTGGCTGTTGCCCTGGTGGAATGTGGCCTAATGTTATTTGGGACTGATTTTCCATGCTGTGTGTAGCAGTAACGAATACAGTGTCCTATCCATTTGGATATAGTCTGCTTTGAGATAGCCTTGCCCTGTGATCCTGCAGCATATGCTACAAACAGTTGCTCAGTTTTCCTGAAAGCTTTTGTTTTGTCCAAGTAGAAACATAGCTGCCTGTGTATGTCCAAAGAATGCAGAAGTTTCTCCCCTTTATTCTGGGCGGGTTTGGATAAAAAGTTGGCAAATGGATGGTCTGGTTAAGAGCCACACTAGATATCACCTTTGGCATAAAGGTAGGGTTTGTCCTTAAGGAAACCCTGTCCTGATGAAAAATTATAAAATGTTCCACTGCCATTAACACCTGTAGCTCTGAGACTCTTCATGCTGAAGTTACTGCCAGGAGCAGAGCTGTTTTCCATGATAAAAATTTTATATCGGCTGTATTGACTGGCTCAAAAGGTGGTAGGGTCAGTTTTTCCAAAACTAAATTGAGGTCCCAAGTTGGTGTTGGTACTCTCCGGGGTGGTCTTATGTTTTTAGCCCCTCTGAGGTACTGCTTTAGCAAGGGATGAGAGAATAAAGGTGGATCCGTGTTGTAATGTGCTGAAATGGCAGAGGCGTGGATCTTAATTGATGAGAAGTCTAGGCCTCTGTCCAGCATCTCAGTTAAGTATTGTAAAATCTGAGGAATGTTTGGAACAAGAGGGTCAAGGCTTTGAGCCTGGTTCCAGGCGCAGAATCTCTTCCATTTTTCTGAGTAAGCTTTCCTGGTGCTAGGCCTCCTGGCCTCCAAAATGACACCCATAACAGCTTTAGAGAGAGGTGTTGCCTGTTTGACTAATGTATTTGCCATGCAGCCAGGTTTAGGGTTTTGAGCTGACCGTGCAGGATCTGATTGTTTTGTTGAGTCAGAAGGTATGGAATTTGAGGCAAAATCCATGGTGGGCCTTGAGCCAAGTTCCTTAAGACAGGGTACCAGTGCTAGCGTGGCCAGTCTGGAGCAATCAGGATCATCTGTGTTTTTTCTTGTCTGGCTTTTAGGAGTACCTTTGAAAGAAGAGGCAGTGGCAGGAAGGCATAAACTTTTAGGTTTTTCCAGCTGAACAAAAGAGCATCCACTTTCCATGCTTGTTTGTGATAAGTCCTTGTGCAGAATTTTTGTAGTTGGCAATTCAGTGGGGAGGCAAAAAGATCTATGTCTGGGCATCCTCATTTTTGCGTTACCATGCTGAAGATTTGTGGATTCAATTTCCATTCGTGAGGGTCCATGATATTTCTGCTTAGATCGTCTGCCAGAGTATTTTTCTTTCCTGGCAGGAATTGTGCTTGCAGGTGAACTTGATATGTTAGAGCTGTGTTCCACAAGGTCATGGCTTGCCTGCATAGGGATTAAGAATGAGTGCCCCCTTGCTTGTTTATGTACCACATTAATGTGGTGTTGTCTGTCTTTAGTAATAATTGTCCTGGATGCAGAAAGTCCTTGAAAGCTGTTAGGGCATTTTGTACAGCCAACATCTCTTTTTGATTGATGTGAAGATGCATCGGGTCTGTGGTCCACTTGCCCTGAATGCATTTTCCTGTCATGTGTGCTCCCCAGGGGTAATCCGAGGCATCTGTTGTTATAGTTTGCCTGGCTGTGGGTTGGGTAAAAGGCTGACCCTTGTTTAGGGGACATGTCTGTGCCCACCATCGAAACTCCTGTTGTAGGCAGGGAATCAATGGTATTACTGCTTCTAAACTGTGAGAGTGTTGAGTCCAAACACTTTTTAGGTACCATTGTAATTTCCTCATATGCAGTCTGGCATATGGTATTAGTAGTATGCAGGATGCCATGAACCCCAGGGCCTGCAGAATTTTTCTTGCAGGGAGATGGGACTTTTTTTCCAGTAATTGAAAATATTGAGTTAGTTGAACTTGTTTGTCTGGCGTGAGGTAAGCCATCTGGGCCGTTGTATTTAAGCTGGCACCCAGGAATATAATCTGTTGCAAGGGCACTAGTTTTGACTTCTTTTCATTTACTGTGTACCCTAGAGAAATTAGCAACCTTTTTACAAATGCCAGATGCTGTAGAAGAATGTCCTTTGTCTCTGCTTGAATGAGGCAGTCGTCCAGGTATGGATATATTTGAATTCCTTTTTGTCTGCAAAATGCAATTACTGGTGCCAGGCACTTTGTGAAGACCCTGGGCGCAGTAGATAAGCCAAAGGGCAGTGCAGAGAATTGGTAGTGCATTGTACCAGCTTTGAATCTGAGGTATCTTCTGCAATTTTGTCTGATAGGGACATGCAGGTATGCCTCTTTGAGGTCCAGAGTAACAAGCCAAGCCTTCTTCCCAGCAAGGGTAGAAGCTTCTGTAATGTCAACATTTTGAATTTCAGAATATCCAGGTAAGTATTCAGAATTGAAAGATCTAGTATGGGCCTCCAGGCCTTAGGCCTTTCTGGGGACCAGGAAGAGTCTTGAGTAAAATCCTTGTCCTTGTTCCTGTTGTGGTACTTTTTGAATAGCTCTCATGTCCATGAGGGCTGAAATTTGTTTTTGTGCCTCTGCCCATTGATTTTGTGGCAGGTCTGGCATTCCTTTTAGCCTTGGTAAAGTATGAAAGCGGAACCTGTAACCCTGAGACACAATATTCAGAACCCATTTGTTTTGGGTGATTGTTTGCCAGTTTTGAGAAAAAAGTGCTAGTTTTCCCCCTAAGGGGGCTTCCAAAAGGGATGTGCTTGGCGTACCAAGGGGAAAGTCATTGTGACTGTTTCCTGTAAAGTTGAGACTTGTCCTCACGTCCTTTTCAGGTTGAGATGCCCCACTGTCGTTGTCTATTTGAGCCTTGGGGTTGAGATCTGCCTCTTGTACATCTGTATCTGCCTCTCTGTGGCCTGTCTGACACTGGAAAGGACCAATTCTTTTTTGGCCAATTTCTGCTAAACCGAGGTGGCTGTACCTGTAAGAAATCCTTGACTGTTTGCATAGATTTAGCTTTATCCTCCATTTTCTTTAACACCTCTTCTGCCTTAACACCAAACAAGGTATCATGCTGTAAAGGAGCATCCAATAACTTTGCCTTAACATGATCAGGTAAACTCTGTTCTTTTAACCAAGCATGTCTTCGAATCACAGAACCTGTAACTGTGGCTCTCCAAGAGGCCTCTAAAGAATCAAAACCACATTGCAGAGTATGTTTTCCCACCTGTTCAACTGCATGCAATAAATCCTGCATTTCTTTACAATCAGGAGCTTCTGAGCTTGCAAGCATTTTCTGTTTTAACTGAGCCATTAAATATTGTTGGTACTTAAGCATGTGAAACTGGCAATTTAAAGCTCTTACTGCTAAAGTTGCAGAAGTGTATACTTTCTTCCCCCATCTATCCAAAGCTCTGGAATCTCTGTCAGAGGGTACTGGATTTTTTGCAATGGAAGCCTTAACCCCTTTTGGACCCTGGGAAATAGTTTCTGGATCAGCAGAAGGGTTTTTGTAAAGAAACTTGTGAGAGTCAGGGACTCTATAATACCTATCTGGCTTGGCTGGAGCAGGGGGCAAAGAATCAGGAGATAAGCTGGATTCAGAGAACACATCATCCACAATATCTAGCACAGGCAGAATAGCCAGGGGCCTGTGCTGAGGTAATAAAAGGAAATCCCTGAGCTGTTTCTTGGATTCTGAGTAATCCTGACTTTCCCAATGGAAATGCTCCTTCATGGTATGTAAAGTTTCCCCAAAAGAATAATCCTCAGGAGGAGAGGCTGAAGGGATAGATTCTTCAGCATCAGAGTCCTCATAGGGGGGGTAGAGAGTATCCCTGGTCTGAAAAGGAATCAAAGGAAATGGAAACCTGATCAGAGGAATAATAGTCTGTATCCTGCCTAGGCCTTTTCTCAGGAGGGGGGATGGGAACCCCTGATTAGAGTAATGAGGTCTTCGGCCATTTTAAGCATCTGTTTCATAGGCATGGAGGACTGTCCAGGAGAATGCTGTACTTGTTTCTTTGTCTTTAATGGTACCTTTGTCTTGGCTGTTGTTTTAATGGTAAGCTGTGAACGTCTGAAAACACCCTCAGAAGCCGATGCCTGCTCAGCGGCTCTGGACCCATCTAAGGGATTAGTTTCCGTAGGCCCAATACCTTGAGTTTCCAGAGGCCTAGTTGTCTCCACATGGGAGTCGGAAGCGGCGTGTGGCTCTTAGATAGCAGGTGCCAGGGGCTGCGAAAGCGCCTCACTGAGAAACGGTGAACTGGCGACTGGCCTAGAAGAGGTTTTGTCTTCGGTTTTGGACCTCGGATGCCTGTCTTTATCCTTGTCTTTGTGTTTTTTCAGTATTGAGGTCTTCGGTTGATCCAACGGCATAGTATAATTGAACCTTCGGCCAAAGTAGCGCAAAGCAAAATCAAAACGTCTTTATAGTGCATTTGTTAAATCTAGCACAAAACCGACAACTAGTGACATCGTGATCAGGGCCTAGGCATGGAATACAGTAAGAGTGGAAGTCCTTATGAGGTATTTGCTTCCCACAAGAAATACAATTATTAACTTTTTCTGACATCGGTCTGAGGCAAGAAAAAAGTTTCCCCAATGGGGTACTTAGCTTTATTGAAGACTTTGGATCTGAAATTCGACTTCGAAAATCTCAGGAGTTGGCCGACCGGCGCTTGCGAACTGCTTCTGCTTCGGGCACCGCGCGGCAAGAAAGACTGGAGAAAATGGCGTCGGATGCATCTTATATACCCCTGGTGCACTGATGTCAGGGAAGAAGCAACAGCAACCGAAGCCAGACCAAGACTTTGGAACTCTGGCCGACTGCGAGACCGCCTGACAGCAAGATAACCCAAGTGTAATGACTGCAGCAGTGTAACATGATGAACATCACCCTCAGAAGCCGATGCCTGCTCAGTGGCTCCGGACCCATCTGAGGGAATAGTTTCCGAAAGTCCAATACCTTGAGTATCCAGAGGCCTAGTCGGCTCCACATGGGAATTGGAAGTGGCCTGTGGTTCTGAGGTAGCGGGCGTCAGGGGCTGCGAAAGCACCTCACTGAGAACAGGCGACTGACCTAGCTGGGGACTCGTCATCGGTTTTGGACCTCGGATGCCTGTCCTTTTCCTTATCCTTGTGCTTTTTATAAACTCCGGTCGTCATCTGTTCTGACGGCATTATATAATTAAACCTTCGGCCAAAGTAATGAAAGACAAAATCGTACTGACGCTTAATAGTGCGTTGGTTAAATCTAGCACAAAACCGACAGCTAGCAATGTCGTGATCAGGGCTTAGGCAAGGAATACAGTAAGAATGAAAATCCTTATGAGGTATTTGCTTCCCACAAGAAATACAATTGTTAACTTTTTCTGACATCGGTCTGGAGCAAGAAAAAAGTTTCTCCAATGGGGTACTTAGCTTTATTGAAGACTTCGGATCTGAAATTCAATTTTGAAAATCTCAGGAGTTGGCCGACCAGCACTTGCGAACTGCTTTTGCTTCGGGCACCGCACGGCAAGAAAGACTGAAGAAAATGGTGTTGGCTGCATCTTTTATACCCCTGGCGCACTGACATCAGGGAATAGGCGACAGCAACCGACGCTGGACCTAGACTTTGGAATTCAGGCCGACTGCGGGTAGCCTGCCAGCAGAATAACCCAAGAGTAATGACTGCAACAGTGAAACACGATGAACATCTGTACTATGTTCTTCGTGTTTCACTGTTGCAGTCATCACACTTGGGTAGATTCCCAAAGCTGAAGAAGGGTGGAGGCAGTCAAGAAGAGTTGGGGCTTGCTAGTATGCCTTGCAGGACTGCTGTTGCAAAACCCGCCCTGGATTTGGAAAAGATAGGCAGGTGGTAATGCTTGGTGAACTCCAGGTAGCAGCTTCCAGGATGTCCCTGGTAGGGACTCCCCTGTGGAGTGCTGTAGAGGTAGAAGTTGCCCTAGTGGAATGTGTTTTGACCCCCTGAGGTGTTGGTTTCCCATTGTGCGTGTAGCAGAAATGGATGCAGTGTGCTATTCATGTGGAAATTGTTTGTTTAGAAATGGCCTTGCTCTCTGCCCCTGATGCAAAGCTGACTAACTGGTCAGATTTCCTGAAGTGCCTAGTCCTATCAAGGTAGACTCTGAGCTGTCTGTCCATGTCCAAGAAGTGCAGGATCCTTTCCCCTTTATTTTGAGGATTAGGGAAGAAGGTTGGCAAATGGATAGAATGATTGAGACACACACTGGATACCACTTTAGGCATAAAGGAAGGGTTAGTCCTGAGGCAAACCCTGTCAGCATGAAAAATGATGAAGGGTTCCACAGCCATGAGTGCTTGTAGCTCAGACACTCTTCTAGCTGAAGTAATGGGCAGAAGCAAGGCTGTTTTTCAAGAGAGGAATTTTAACTCGGCTGACGCTGCAGGCTCAAAGGGGGGAAGCGTGAGCTTTTCCAGTAGAAAGTTAAGGTCACAAGTAGGGATGGGTGCTCTCCTTGGTGGCCCTAAGTTGTTTGCCCCTCTCAGGAACTGTTTAATAAGAGAGTGAGAAAAGAGAGGTAGCTCAGTGTTGTAATGAGCTGAAATGGCAGAGGCATGGATTTTAATGGAGGAGAAGGATAGGCCTCTGTGGAGTAGATCTGCTAAGTAATCCCAGATTAGGGGCAAGGAGGGGAGATGTTTGTCCTCCTTTAGATTGAATCCAGGTGCAGTATCTTTTCCACTTATCAGCATAGGACTTCCTTTTACTGCATCTTCTAACTTCAAGAATTATGTCTAGCACCTGCTTGCTTAGGCTGGTCATTGGGGGAGAATTCAAGGAATAAGCCAGGCTGCAAGATTTAGGGGTTTGCAGTTGTGGATACAAGATCTGTCCCCCCTGCTGAGAGAGTAGGGTTGGGTTCTGGTATAAGTGCCAGGGTGGCACCGGTAACAGGCTGCGCAGGAGTGGGTACCAATGCTGGTGTAGCCAGGCTGGGGCAATCAGAATTGTCCTTAGTCTGTCCTGTCTTACCTTGAGAAATACTTTTGATACAAGGAGCAGAGGGGGAAAGGCACAGATTGAGAGATTTACCCAATGGAAGGATAGGGTAACCACTTTCCAGGCCCTGCTGTGAGGAGCCCTGGTGATTGCAGGGGGAGGCAAATAGATTCACCTCTGGGGTCCCCCATTTCTGAACCAGAAGGCTGAAGGTGCTGGGCTCTAAATGCCACTCGTGTGGGTCTAGGAGATTTCTGCTGAAGTCGTCTGCCAGTGAATTTTGTTTGCCTGGCAGGAATTGAGCTTGCAGATGGACCTGCATGTCCAAGGCCGTGTTCCACAGGGCCATGGCTAGTCTGCAGAGTGGGTAAGAGTTGGTTCCCCCCTGCTTGTTGATGTTCCACATAACTTTGTTGTTGTGTGTTTTTATCAGCAAGTGTCTTGGTGACAGTAGAGATCTGAAAGCTGTCAGAGCATGCTGCACAGCTAGCATCTCTTTTTGGTTGATGTGCAGATAAATTTGATTTGGGCTCCAGTGGCCCTGAATGCACTTGCATTCATGTGTGCCCCCCAGGCATAGTCTGATGCATTTGTGGTTAGGGTTTGGGTGGCGTGGGGTTGAGTAAAGGGTGGTCCTTTGTTGTGATTGCATGCTGCTGCCCACCAAAGAAACTCTGTCCTTAGACAGGGTATGATAAGAAGTTGTGTACTGAACTCCAGGTTAACAGCTTCCGGGATGTCCCTGGTAGGGACTTCCCTGAGTAATGCTGTAGAGGTAGATGTTGCCCTAGTGGAATGTGTTTTGACCCCCTGAGGTGTTGGTTTCCCATGGTGCTTGTAGCAGAAATGGATGCACTGTGCAGGATCCTTTCCCCTTTATTTTGAGGATTAGGAAAGAAAGTTGGCAAATGGATGGATTGGTTGAGAGCCACACTGGATACCATTTTAGGCATGAAGGAAAGGTTAGTCCTGAGAGAAACCCTGCCAGCATGGCAAATAATGAAAGGCTCCACAGCCATAAGTGCTTGTAGCTCAGACACTCTTCTAG
This sequence comes from Protopterus annectens, assembly GCF_019279795.1. NCBI lineage: Eukaryota > Metazoa > Chordata > Ceratodontiformes > Protopteridae > Protopterus > Protopterus annectens. The sequence goes on from NC_056735.1 coordinate 365,137,038, forward strand.
CTGAAGTGATGGTCAGAAGCAAGGCTGTTTTCCAGGAGAGGAATTTTAAGTCTGCTGATGCAGCAGGTTCAAAGGGGGGGGGGAGTGTGAGCTTTTCCAGTACAAAGTTAAAGTCCCAAGCAGGGGTGGGTGCTCTCCTTGGTGGCTTTAAGTTGTTTGCCCCTCTCAGGAACAGTTTGATAAGAGGGTGCGAGAAGAGAGGTGGTTCAGTGTTGCAATGAGCCAGCTTGGCTGAGGCATGTATCTTAAAGGAGGAGAAGAACAGGCCTTTGTGGAGAAGATCTGCTAAGTAATCCAGGATTAGAGGGAGGGAGGGCAGAGTTGTGTCCTCTCCTTTAGATAGAACCAGGAGCAGAACCCTTTCTACTTATCAGCATAGGGATTTCTTATATAGAGTCTTCTGGCTTCAAGAATGATGTCCAACAGCTGCTTGCTTAGGGTTGCTGGGGGAGAATTCAAGGAATAAGCTAGGCTGCAAGATTCAGGGTTTGCAGTTGTGGATGCAAAATCTGTCCCTCCTGCTGAGACAGCAGGGTTGGGTTCTGGTGTAGGTGCCAGGGTGGCATCAGTGACAGGCTGCGTAGGAGTGGGTACCAGTGCTGGCATGGCTAGTCCGGGGCAATCAGAATTGTCCTTGGTCTGTCCTGTGTTATCTTGAGTAATACTCTTGAGAGAAGGGGCAGAGGGGAAAAGGCACAGATTGAGAGATTTACCCACTAAAAAGATAGGGCATTCGCTTTCCAGACCCTGCTGTGAGGATTCCTGGTGCAGGATTAGCTGGTGATTGTAGGGGGAGGCAAAAGATCCACCTCTGGGGTCCCCCATTTCTGAATCAAAAGGTTGAAGGTGCTGGGCTCCAACTGCCACTTGTGTGGGTCTAGGAGATTTCTGCTTAAGTCATCTGCCAGTGAGTTTTGTTTGCCTGGCAGGAATTGAGCTTGCAGTTGGACTTGCATGTCCAAGGCCGTGTGCCACAGGGCCATGGCTAACCTGCAAAGCAGGTTCCCCCCTGCTTGTTGATGTACCACATAACTGTGGTGTTGTCTGTTTTTATTAGCAGTTGTCCTGGAAAGAGCAGGGATCTGAAAGCTGCCAGGGCATTCTGCACAGCTAGCATCTCTTTTTGGTTGATGTGCAGATGAATTTGACTTGGACGGCAAATGCATTCAGGGCCACTGAAGCCCATGTGTGCTCCCCAGGCATAGTCTGATGCATCTGTGGTTAGGGTCTGGGCAGCGTGGGGTTGAGAAAAGGGCAGTCACTTGTAGCATGCTTCTGCCCACCAAAGGAAGTCTGCCCTTAGACAAGTTATGATAGGAATGACTGTTTCCAGGTCCTGAGAATGTTGGCACCAAAGACTTAAGTACCATTGAAGTTTCCTCATATGCAGTCTTGCATATGGAATTAGCAGTATACATGAGGCCATGAACCCTTTTTGCAGATAGCTGGGTTCTGGTGGCCATTTGTTTGACATAGGCTGTCAGACTTGTTTTTCTGAAGTGAGGAATGCCATCTGGGATGTTGTGTCCAAGCTTGCGCCCAGGAATACAATCTTTTGACTGGGTACTAGTTTTGATTTCTTTTCGTTGATGGTGTACCCCAAGGAAGTGAGAAGGTGTTTCACAAATGTCAGGTGCTGCAACAGCAATTCCTAACTGTCCGCCTGAATCAGGCAGTCATCCAAACATGGGAAAATTTAGATATTTATCTGCCTGCAGTATGCAATGGTTGGAGCCAGGCATTTTGCGAAAACTCTGGGCACAGTAGATAAGCCAAAGGGAAGTGCAGAGAACTGATAATGCATAGATCCTGCCCTGAAACGTAGATACTTCCTGCATGACTCCCTTATGGGGATGTGCAGATGGGCTTCTTTTAAGTCTAGGGTAACTAACCAGTCATCCTTGGCTAGCATAGGAAGAAGCTGTTGCAGGGTAAGCATTTTGAATTTTGGTACCACCAGGAAGGTGTTGAGAATTGAAAGATCCAGGATTGGGCACCAAGAGCCCTCTTTCCTGGGTACCAGGAAGAGTCTGGAGTAGAAACCTTGAACCCTCTGTTCTACTGGAACCAGCTGAATAGCTCTGATATTGAGCAGGGAGCGTACTTGGCTTTGAACCTCTGCCCACTGGTTTGGAGGAAGGTCTGGAAACCTGCTTGGAGTTGGCAGTGAATGGAAATAAAATTTGTACCCCTGGGATACAATGCTGAGGACCCACCGGTCATGTGTGATGAACATCCAATTTTTTGCATGAAGGGCAAGTTTTCCTCCTAGGGGCACAAGCAATTGGGCAGGACTGGGAGTGGAGTAAAGAAGTCATTATGAGTTTTTTTCCGTAAGGTGGTGGCTTACCACTCCCTGCTTTAGGGGTGGGGGCACTCCATTGCTTAGATCTCTACATACGCTGAGACTGTAGTCTGGGTGGTCTGTTTCCCCTGGGTCTGGTTAGAGAAGGCCTGGAGGGGCCTGGAAAGGACCAGTGTTTGGAAGGGCGATGCCTACTAAATCTAGGGGGTTGCACTTGTAAGAATTCTTTTAACAGTCTGCATAGACTTAGCTTTTTCTTCCATCTTTTTAAAACCCTCTTCTGCTTTGGTGCCAAACAAACTGTCCTTGTTCAAAGGAGCATCTAGTAACTTTGATTTGACATGGTCTGGTAAGGTCTGCTCCTTGAGCCAAGCATGTCTTCTCAGTACAGATCCAGTGTCTGCAGCCCAGCAAGATGCTTCTAGGGCGTCAAAGCCACACTGCAAAGTATGCTTACTGACTTGGCTTGCAGAGTGCATAAGCTCTTGCAATTCTTTACTTTCTGCACAGTCTGTAAAGGTTGCCACTTTTTGTTTAAGTTCCATAATATGCTGCTGGTACTTCAGCATGTGAAACTGACAATTCAATGCCCTAATAGCAAGAGTTGCAGAGGTATATACCTTCTTACCCCATCTGTCCAAGCTCTGGAATCCCTATCTGAAGGGGTGGGATTCTTGGCTGTAGCAGCATTGATACCTTTAGGCCCCTGGGAAATGATCTCTGGGTCAGCAGTAGGATTCTTGAAAAGAAATTTGTGAGTGTCAGGTACTCTGTAGTACCTGTCTGGTTTCCTAGGGGCAGGAGGTAAAGTGTCAGGAGTAAGACTGGATTCCATAAAAACATCAACATCCAGGACGGGGTATTGCTAAAGGCCTGTGCTGAGGCAACTCTAGGAATTCTCAGTGTCTCTTTTTGGACTGAGGATAGTTTTGGCATTCCCAGTGGAAATGCTCTCTTAAGGTATGCAAGGTTTCAGCAAAAGAAAAATCCTCTGGAGGGGAGGCAGAGGGAATGGACTCCTCTGCATCTGAATCCTCATAAGCAGATAAGGGCATGTCTTCATAATCAGAAATCTCAGTCATCGAGCTCCTGGTCTGTAGAAGCTGTAGGGGATTGGTCTCTTTCTCTTAGCAGGGGAAGGCAGACTTCCCCTAATCAGCGTAATAAGGTCTTCTGTCATTCTACGCATTTGTTTTTGCAGCATGGGAGCAAATGCATGCACTTTAGTCATCGGTTTTCTAGGTGTAGTGCATACTCTGGGCCTAAGAAACTCAGTAGTTTTGGTTAAAAAAGTCGGTTTGAGTCGAACATTGGTTGAGTGAAGAACTGCCTCAGAAGCCGATGCCTGCAGAGCGGCTCCGGACCCATCCAAGATAGAGACATTTGTAGGTTCCATAGTTGAAGAAGAGTCTCGTGGCATACCGGACTCCGAATGAGTCACGGTAGAGGCCTGCAAATCCACTGAAGCGGGCATCAGTGGCTGCAAAAGCACCTCACTGAGTACCGGCAGACTGGTGACTAGCTTAACGGAAGTGTCACCAGCAGCTTTGGACCTATGCGGCCGGTCTTTATCCTTACATTTTTTTTGAATATTGGTAGTCGGAAGGCTTACCAAAGCCATTTCAGAATACGGAGATCAAGGGCGAAAGAATTTAGTGACAAAAATAGCCTGATTAAGAAATGGTTCAGGCGTGAAACAAGACACAAAACCAATAGTGAGGTACATTGTGGTCTGGGCCTAAACAGGTGACTCAGTAAGAATGAAAATCTCTATGAGGTATATGCTTTCCACGGGCAAGCCAATTGTTAACTTTTTCTGACATCGGTTAGAGCAAGAAAAAGGGAACCCCAGTGGGGTACTTAGCTTTAGAAGCCTTCAGGATTATTCAATTCGTAAATTAAAATTCAGGTAGCGGCTGGCCGACTGGCACTTGCGAATTGTTTCTGCTTCAGGCTCCTCGGCAAGAAAGTTTGATGTAATGGTGCCGGCTGCCTGTTTTTATACCTGATGACCTGACGTCAGTCCTGGAGCAACAGCATCCAATGCAGAAATACCAAGTCTCTGGTATTCGGGCCGATTGAGGGCTACCTGTAGCCAGATAACCCAAGTGTGGTGACTGCAACAGTGAAACACGAAGAACATCTTCCTCAGAAGCAGATGCCTGCTCAGTGGCTCCAGACCCATCCAAGGTGGAGACATCCATAGGTGCCATAGTCGAAGAAGAGACTTGTGACATACCAGACTCCAAACAGGTCTCGGTAGAGGCTTGCAAATCCACTGAAGCGGGCATCAGGGGCTGCGAAAGTGCCTTACTGAGTACCGGCGAACTGTCAACTAGCTTAATGGAAGCATCGGCAGTTTTGGACCTGTGCAGTCTGTCTCTGTCTTTTTCCTTACAATTTTTCAGAATATCGGTAGTCGGATAGCTTACCGAAGCCATTTCGGAATACAGATAGAGAGTGAAAGTATTTAGCGACAATAAGGGCTCAACGACGAATGGGATGGGTGTTGAACAAGGCACAAAACCGACAGCGAGGTACTTCGTAGTCTGGGCCTAAAAAGGTAACACAGTAAGAATGAAAATCTCAGTGTGGTATTTGTTTTCCACAGGCAAGACAATTGTTACATTTTTCTGACATCGGTTAGAGCAAGAAAAAAGGATCCCCAATGGGGTATTTAGCTTTAGAAGTCTTCAACTTTGGAAATGGAAACTCAGGTAATGGCCGACCGGCACTCGTGCAAACTGTTTCTGCTTCGGGGTCCTCGGCAAGAAAGACTGATGTAATGGCAATGGCTGTCTGTTTTTATACCACTGACGAGCTGACATCAGTCCTGAAGCGACAGCAACCAACGCAGAAATACTAAGCCTCTGGTATTCAGGCCAACTGAGGGCTACTCCTGGCAAGATAACCTAAGTATGATGACTGCAACAGTGAAACACAAACAGATAACTACAGCTAACCAAGTTCAAGCAAACGAAACGGAAAATTTCCCCACTGGGGTACTTCTGCACTCGAAGACTTCTAAAAAGCTATCAATGTGACGTCATCTGTGGCTGAAAAGTTCTGAGGTCTCTGCCTGCAGACATCACATTTAAGGTCCCTGGTTTATGGCCCTACTTATGACGTCCCATGCACCTACAGCAACCAGGCTTAAGCTTTTGTATAGGAGCCGACATTTGGGTCGCCTGAGGTGGGGAATCTCCCACACTAAGACTACTGCAACACAGGAATAGGAGGATATCTTATAAATGTGATGTCCTTTTCATTCTTCCTCACCACTGGGTCAGAATCCCTAGCTACATAACTCTTGGGTGGCCTTCAAAAAAGGGTATGACTAAGCACTGTTGAACCAAAAGCAGCTCTGCTTCTGGAGATAATGTCCAGCTTGCAATGTATGTAACAGTAGACCAAGTGGCTGCCACACAAATATAATCAACAGAAGATCTGGAGGAAAAGACAGCTGAAGTTGACTTGGACCTAGTTGAATGGGCTTCAGGTGGGCGAGGCAGACAGTCCTTTGGCATGCTAAAATCAATGAAATGCAGTCAGTACTCCATTTAGCTAAAGTAACTTAGACACTGCTTGTCCTAGATGACTGGAAAAAAAAGATAAAGCTGATCAGAGCTTCTATGTTGCTTTGATCTGAAAAGATAAAAAACTGTTGACACACATCTAAAAGGTGTAGCATACATTCACTTTTGTTTGAAAAGTTAGGAAAAAAAACACTGTGAGTTGAACAGATTGTTTCAGATTCAACTCAGTGGCAACCATGGACATAAAGGAGGGATTAGTTCGAAGAGCTACTCTGTCCTTGTAGAAAACAATTAGGGGGGTTTTGAAGAGAATGCCTGCAATTCAGAAGTTGTCTTTGCCAAAGTAACCACTACAAGCAGAACAGTTTTCCAGGAATGGTATTTTAACATCACAGGTACTTGTGGCTCTAAAGGTTTCTGGGTTAATCTCTGAAGGACTACTGTGACGTCCCATGGTGGAGAATGTTCTTTTGGACTCCAGGGTGGAGAAGGAAAACTCCCTTCAAGAAAGCTTTGCATAATTTTGTAGAAGGCAAGGAACAATTTTGAATTCTTGAGTGAAAATTAGATACAGCTGCTAGCTGGAGCTTAATTGTGGAAAAACTAGCTCCTTCATCAAAAAGGAGACTAAGGAAAAGTAAAATATATGTGGATTGAAGCTGAAAAGGGGTCAATGTTCTCTTTACAAGCCCATAAAGAAAACCTTTTCCACTTATTCTTGTAGAGTTTAGTGGAAGACTTCTGAGAGGCCAAAAGAATGTGACGTACCGGGGAAGCAAGCCTGGATTGTAACAATCACTGGAATTGGAGACACAATGCGATTAGTTGGAGGGTGTGTAGAATAAGGGTGGGGGTGAGGCTGGAGTACTGATAGAGGGCTTCAGAATCCATGGAGGATAATAGCAGTGAGACCATAGAAAGGGGAACCACACTTTGCGAGGCCAAATGGGGGCAATGAGGAAGACTTTGCTCAACGACCTGCTCACTTATACACACTGAGCCGAGTGGAGGAGGGGCACTGACTACAACTCTGATGTGAGATGTATAACAATAAGTAGCCTGTTTTTTTGGCTTATTTATACTGGTTATTGCTTCTAGCAATTTATATATAGCACTTTTTACTGCCTGCTGCATACTTTTTACTGCATTTTATTGCTATTAACTAATCTACATGGTTAAACTAAAATTGTCTGCCTTACAGGGCCTGAGAAATAAGTTTTTTACTGTCACACCGTTTAAGCTTTATAGCTAGTTTCACTGTGTGAAAGGTATTTTCTGTACTTGTTAAGCACCTATTTGTTTGTTCTGATTTCTTGCCAAGGAGTGCATCATATAACCAATTTGTTTGCAGTTAAAAGCATTTTGTATAGTGACCTTGCTCCTTTCTCTGTTTAAAAACGTTCATTTTGTGGCTCACTGCTGTGATAAACATTTCTGTAGTGTTTACTGTTGCCCGCCCCTATTGTAAATTTGATCTGAGACACTCTTCCCAGTCTAGGGTCCTTAGCTCATGCTATATAATACAGAGAGAACATCTGAGAAAGCCAACCCACTTAGTTTCTTTTCTTCTGTTCCTCCATTCTCCCTTTTTTAAAAATTGCCCAAACCTCCTTGTGTCCTGACTGTACTTCTCAAACATTTTGGAAATATAGAGTATATTTTAGTGCATTTAAAACTGTATTTGCCTTAATATTGCTATAACTCAAGTGCTCTAGGTTGCACTGCATCTGAATTGTTTTAGCTGCTTTTCTGTATATATAGACTTTCCTGTATATGTAGACTAGCTACTTATACTGTATTACTGCATCTTAAATCGTTTTTCAGTTGTGCACTTGCCTTGCTTCATTCAAAACGTTTTAAAATTGCTAATTTTGTAGAGTTTTAATTGCATTTACTGTTTAGGGCTACACACTCAAGCGCGTTAGCCTTTCCTGTGTTTATTTACTGTATTATTGCATTATTTAGCCTGTATTAACCAAAAAAATACTATCTTGTTTGCTCGTTTCCCACATTTCCTAGCTAGTGTAGTCCAGATCCCAGGCTTTGCTGGTTTCAGGACTATTTTCTGTGTTCAGAGCTATCCAGACCTTGCTGTGGTAGAGGGAAATCCTACTGCTTATCAGTGGGAGTGGTGAACATTGTACTGCCTAACAATAGAGGACTGGTTTCCAGCTCTGAAATTGTAATTTTATTAGACATTTCAGGCTGATTTCTGTCCCTTTTAACTTTATGGCTTAAAAACACGTGCGTTTGTGCATTTTTTGCATCATGAAGCACCGTGAAGCTACGGTTCAACAATTCTAAATGCCAGAAAGTGTGCTCTTCAAATTTTCCCTTAGAACTTGCTGGTTTCTCAGTAGTAGCACTAAAATCTGAACCCCTGCGACTAGCACTTGCTCTAGAACCTGCTGGAAAGCACTAGGAAGCCTTAAACTGATACAAGCACTCAACTCTCCTTGTTAATAAAAATAAATTAATTGTAGGCACTAAACAGCCTATAATTGCAAAGTACCTTGCAAAAACAGCTTTTGTACTTTACAAAAAAAGCACCTAAACAGGCATGTCCCAAGGGTCAGCTTCCGGTGATTTCTCCTGTCCACCTGCTGAATCTGGGCATACTGGGGCAATGCAGCAACTGCCTCATGTACACAGACTACCCTCTCCTCCTACCACCCAACACTACAACCTGTGAGAGATGCACTTACATAGCCAAACTGGAAGCAAAGCTCTCTCCAGTCAAGAGGAGAAGGTTAACGGTTCCACTTGAAACCCTCGAATGTTCAGAACATCGAATTTCTGATCATCGAGACCAGAACATTGATGTTCAGAACATTGAAGGTTCAAAGTGGAAGTGCCAGGTAAGTAAAAATGTAAACTTTTGGGTGTGTATGCAGGGCAGCAAGGTGCCCTACATGTTTTGTGTGTGTGTGTGTGTGTGTGTGTGTGTGTGTGCCATCTGAGTGTTGGCATTGCAGGAAGGGTGCGGGGAAATCTCCCGTTTAGCACTACTGCATATAGCAGTAAATGGGAGATTTCCCTTACCCCACTGTAGTGCGATCTTGGAGTTGGAATATTAAAGTATGGGGGGGGGGGATGCCCCCCTGCATAAAATAGTTTTTGTAAGTTTATTTCTTTTTGTGTGGTTCACTTTGAACCTTCGATGTTCTGAACATCGATGTTCTGGTCTCACTTCAACAACACATAGCCCTTCAAAACCCACACACAGCAACACTAAACCCACATATGCGGAGGCCCTTAACATTAACCTGCCTAAGCAACAAAGATCTCCAAAGCTTAAACGCAAACAAACACCAGTCACAACCAAATTGACACACAGCTCACAACACCAGTGTGCCACCCAACAACCCCTAAGGCAAGACAACGTACCCAACACTTCAGTCATAGGTGACTACAGTCAAGCACACTGATGTCCTACTCACCAGGCTGAGCAAGGAGAAAATTACAGTCAGCTGCCTGTCGGGTGCCAGTATCCGCCACAATGCATGGACTCAGGTCACTGCACAACAAGTACAAATATGACTCTGTCATTGTCCATATTGGAGTGAATGACTTGAGATGTACCTCCCTGGACTACATGAAGAGAGACATGGAAGAGCTCTTGGATCATGTGGCCCAAGCAGGTATGACTCTAGCTCTGAGTAGCATGCTGCCTTCGCCCAGAATGATACCACAGTACAAAGACAAAATGATTGACTTCAACAATTGGCTAAGCTTCAGGTGTCATTCAAAGGGGATCCAGTATCTGCCTGGGATGACATGATCGACAAACCATGATGCTTTGCCAGAGATGGTCTGCACCTGTCACACCTGGGACTCAGGTTACTGGATAAAGCTTATGCCACCTCTACAATGCCTTTTTTAGGCAAGGTTCAAAGGAAAAAAACACCACCGTAACAGATACAAGGATGCAAACTCTGAGGGTAATGCTACTCAATGCTAGAAGTCTAAACCTCAAAATGCACTCTCTCAAGGTACTCCTAAAAATGAAGAACATCGATATCTGTGCAGTAACTGAGACCTGGTGCAAGACTCCAGAGAGCACCCCTGCAATACCAGGCTACAACTCTTACCACACTTTTCAGTCACCAAACCAAGACCGAAACACTAAAGGTGGAGGAGTGTCCATATTCACCAAGGATATTCACACCTCCAGGCTAGCTGCCCAATGCAATGCGTCTGAAATTCTCCAGGTGCAACTAACACTAGGTAAGACTGCAATCCAAATTGTGGCTTGCTACATATCCTCCACCATGCCCAAAGATTCTCACTACACCTTTCTAAACATACTAGAAAATATTAAGATACAACCAAACACCCTAATACTGGATGATTTCAACTACCCTACCCATTAACTGGGAAAACTACTCGGGTACAAACACATTTTCCCAACAGTTCTTGGAATACAAAAATTCCAACGCCCTGGATCAACTTATCCATTGTCCCACCAGGGGCTCCAATATCCTAGACCTGTTCATTACCAACATGGGAGATGGATGCTCCACACCAGTGGTCACCTCCTCAGTGGTCAGGTCTGACCATAAGCAAATCACCCTTGACATCCACATCCCACCCCCAGTAAGGAAACCTCTGTAAAAAACGTCTCCAAAGCCAACTTCATGCTACTTAAGTCAGAAGTGAAACTTCATGGGACCCATGCAGACAGGAGCTGAAAGTTGGACTGTTGAACACTAAGGCACTGTACGAGCACATCCACTTGTGCATGGATCGTGCCATCTCAAATAGAACCAATACACTCTCCTCCAAAAAAGGAAGCTAATCTGGTGGTCCCCTGCCATAAACAAACTATACAACAGAAGGACGAAACTGTTGCAGAAAAGAGGAAAATCCCAGGATGCAAAAAACTCCCTTACCAGCCTCAGTAAGAAGCTGAGATCCCTCAAAATCTTCCAAAGCTAGTTACGAAAATAAAATTGCCAAAGATTCCAAAGACAGCCATAAGGCATTCTACAGTTATGTCAAGACTCTAAATGGCAATGCTCAGATCTGCTCTGAGCTACAACAGAATGGCATTAAATATACTGATCCCAAGGATATCGCCACTATCCTGGCAGATCGATTTAGTGCCAACTTCACCCACCTCTCACTCCCTAAGGGGCCCATCTCAGTACCAAAAGATTGCCAAATTCCAGTAATCATGGCCACACAGGTAGACTCTCCAAAGCTAAGAATACAGCATCCATGGGACCAGATGATATCCCTGGCTGTGTACTACATAAACTACAAAATGAACTGGCACCTCACCTAAGTGTCATGTTTAATCATAGCCTCACCTCAGGCTTCATGCCCACTGAGTGGCACACAGCTACAGTTATCCCACTCCACAAGGGGGGAAACCAGCTTGGATCCTGGGAACTATCATCCCATCAGTCTGATGAGCCTAATCTACAAGGGCATGGAATGCATTATCATGGAACTTATAAACAAAGACATTGGCAACCTTCAAACACTGGACCCCACCCAGTTTGGGTTCGTGAAGGGCCGATCTTGTCTCCTGAACCTGAATGACTTCTTTGAATCCATCTCCAGAGCTGTGGACGAGGGTAAAGTGGTCCAAACAGCCTATCTGGACCTCGTCAAGGCCTTCAACACCATCTCCCACTATGGAATCATAGATAAACTTACTAAGCTGGGCATAAATCCCTACATCACTCGATGGGTTGCCAAATGGCTTACGGACAGAACCCACACTGTAAAAGTAGCAGACTCCAAATCCAGCTTCAGACAAGTGGAGTACCTCAGGGTTAAGTCCTGAGACCGCTCTTGTTTAGCATCTACTTCTCTGAAGCACAGGCCAACACTAAGGGACTCTGGCTAACAAAGTTCACAGGTGACTGTAAACTGGGAGCCATTATTGAATCCCCAAATGATGTGGATATTCTACAAAAGGGCCTTACACAGATGCTTGGTGCCAGAGCCGTGGGCTCAAGCTTAATGCCAAGAACTGTATAGTTATCCCCTTTGGGAAAAACCATGTACCCATGAATTACCACATAGGTGGCAGTACACTAAACACTGAAAGTGTGATGAGAGACTTAGGAACGGGGGGGACAGTGGTCTCACCTTCAATAACCACATCGCCACAACAGTCAGGAAATACTTCTATGTGGCACACTTCATCACTAAGGGCTTTTCATCCAGAAAAAAAGGAGGTCATTGTCCCACTGTACTCATCCCTCATTAGACACATTACAGAGTACAACGTACCTCAAGACATCTGCAACAGCTGAAAAGGCTGCAGGAATACCTCACTGAAAGAATCACAGGCCTAAAGCAGATGCCCTATGCTGACAGTCTAAAAAATTCCAGCTATACTCTGGCATATCGTTTACTCAGAGCTGATCTCTGCTTAACATACAAGGCCATGTCAAACCCTGAACTGCTGAACATGCTCTACTTAAAGAAATCCCAGTCCCTCAGAGCCACACGCTCCAGGGATCTAAACCTTGTCATCACAATGAACAAAACATGCTGGAGGGATAGGTTCCTGACCCACAGGCTCCCCAAACTCTGAAATAGACTGCCCATACTGTAGAGCGCCTCCTTGGCCCTCTTCAAAAGGAACCTTGATGATTGGATGGGAGATAGGAAATTCATCCCGGGATCACGTCAGTCGCCCTGCTAGACAGGGGTCCAGGAAAGTAAATATTGTGGGAAGAAATATCCAGGGAATTGTTTGGCTAGGCTTGTATAGGCCCTAGGGCCGATAGCCTAGTACCAACCTATGAAAAATTCTTGGAATTAGAGTAAGAGGAGAATAAGTATAAAGGAAATCAGAGGCCAATCATAGACTAGTGCACCCTTCTGTGACTCTTGAGGGGGGAATCCAAGCAAAATGTTTGCTGCACTTGAGGGGAGAGGAAAATGGGTTGTAAGCAAGGCTGGCCCCAATGACTGAAAATCCTGTTCACTACTGATTGAGAGACCACTCGTAAGGCATCAGAATGGACCTGCTGAGTCTGTCCGTCAATACATTATTTTTCCTAAGTATGTGCTTTGCAACTAGAAAGCAGTCTGAAGAGACCACCCATTCCCAGATCCTCATGGCATCCCATCATAATGGGTAAGAATGAGTTCCTTGTTTGTACCAGACAACTGACATGTCTGTGTTGCAATGGCCCTAAAAGGAGGTTGTTGTGAAAGGCTTGCAACAGAAGGACTGCTCTTATCTCTAGGATCAGATATGAAACTTGGTCTCTACCAGGGACCACCTACCTCGGACCAACTTCCCGTTGAAATTCCCCCTCCCACCCTAGCTAGGAAGCACCTGTGATCACTGTGGCTATTGGCAGAAGAGAAAAATGGCACAGAATCCACCACCAAACATGACGTGCAGATCGGCATGAGCTTACATTTCTCCCAGCACTTCTAACACCAGTCTTGCACAAGGATGAAACAGCATATCCAGTATCGGATTTCAAGGAACAGATTATTTGTGCTGGAAAATAAGCTACTGTGTGCAAGATGTCCAGTTGAGTCCATATGAATTTCATGTTTTGCACCGGAGTTAGACTTGCCAAGTTTATGGAACTTCCTAAAATGTTTGATATGTTCATCAGATAACCTCAGGCTTTAATAAGATGATGCCTGGTTGGGGCAGTAAGGAGCCAGTCGTCTAGGTACAGAAACAGCTGGAATCCTCTTAGCCTAAAGTGAGCTGCAACCACTACCATGCAGTTGGTGAACACCCGGGGATATGTAATAAGACCAAAGGGCAGTGCCCTCAACAGTGATCGGCTCCCAGCCAGAAATTTCCTGAAGCACCTGTGTATGTTTATGCGATAGTACGTGTCCTGGAAATCTATGGAGCACATCCAGTCACCCTTGCACAGAACCGGCAACTGTGCCATAACTATGTGGAACTTGGACTTCTTCACATATTGATTCAGTTTGCTGAGATCCAGAATTGGTTTGAGGTCCCCAGTTTTCTTTGGCACCAAAAAGAAGCTTGAATAAGCTTGGAATCCTATCTGTTCAGTTGGGACCTTTTGGATGGCATTTTTAAAGCAGCTTCTAGATTTCTAAGGCTTTTGACTCTCTCTGAATAAGTGGAACATTGGGGAGTTTCCTGTTTAGTCTTGGAGGAAGAAGGGAAAAGGAATGTAATAGCCTCCAGATATAATGGAAGTACCCATTCATTTTATGCAATACTTGTCCAGGCTTCTGGGTGTAGTGAAAAACATCCCTCCCGACTGCCTCCAGCGAAGACCAGATGGGCAAGCACTTCAGGAGTGCTGAAAGGGCCTTCCAAGAAAGAAATCCCTAAAGCCCTGATTCTACAGACCTCCTCAGACCTCTAGGGTGACGTCTACCATTGAAACCTCCTCCTCTGCCTCTGGAAGAAGACTCACCTTGCAAGTCCTGGAAAGATGCCCAAGACTTGCAGAACCAAATTTTTCTGACCTTGCTGGTTCCTGGAGAAGGTATGCTGAGGGGTAGAAAACTTGACTCCAAAGCCAGAAAGAGGCTTTCCCTCCTGCTCGCTGCGGGTAAGGATTTCCTTAACTGATGGTCCAAAAAGTGAGGAACAATTTAAAGAGGAATTAAAAAAAAAAACAGTCTTAAAGGGTTCCACAAAACTGAGCCTCATTCAGGCATGCTGCCGTATAGCTATGCTTGAACCTGCTGCTCGAGAGGCACCTTTCACTGCATGGGAAATCAACATCATCGATGAGTTAGCTATGGATGACAGAGTGGCTAGCTGCAGAGAAACTTTAAGGTCCTCTGCCAACATGGACTCAGTGGGAGGATCCAAGAGCTCTCTGATCAAATCTCTCTGCAAATGGTCTCAGCGAGAAAGTAGCCAAGGTGTAGACATGCTTCCCAAAGCTGTCCATCACCCTGGACTCCCTGTTCTGGGGATGGACAGTGGAGCTCTGCTGTGAGAGCTCCTACATCTACTGCAACACCCATAGCATCCACAGCAACTCCCTTACTCCTGAACTGGCAGTCCATGGGTACAGATAGGATTTTATCCGGAAGGTTTGGAATCTGCTCAGTGTCCATCCAGCTTCTGCCACACCTGATGGGAAACAAGGTCAATAAGCTTATCCACCGGGGGGGGGGGGGTCAGCCCCAAAAGCCTCTAGAAACTCAGTCTCCTTAGAAGAATTTTGGGCAGACCATCTACCTCTTTGCGTAAGGATTTCCATGATGTCCTCAAAGGAGACATCATCAGGTGGATATCGAGGAGATCTTTCTCCTTTCTCAATGTTTGTGTCCTCTAAGAGGCTCCATGGGGGAATCCATGTGCCTCCTTTTAGACAGCCTCTTTCGAGGAAATGGAATGGTCTGGGAAGGTATCAGAAGAGTGGAATCCCTGTGTTGGATATACATGTAGACCTTCTGGAACTGGCTGAACCGACTGAAGAGGAATGATGGACTGAGCACTCCCAATACATGATGGATGGGAAGTAGGAATCAAGATAGAAGGGGATACTTCTCTGGCTGCAGAAAAGACCCTTTTTATAACCCAGAAGGCTGACTGACTGAGAAACCTCTCCCTCTCCCCTCTTAGCCGAGGAGAGGTCCACACCATTCAGAGCGAATTGGACCCAAGCAGTGTACAGCCATGGCTCCCAGAGGGAGGGAACAATCTGAACAAATTGGAGCCGAACCCTACCACTCGGACCTGGTGCAGACCTCTGAAATCCAACACTCGCTCTAATCCAAAGACAACTGAACAAAGCTGGTCAGGGTGACTGATCCAAAATGGATGGATCAGAGGAGAAAGTCAGACTAGAGAGCTTACGGATCCTGTGGGGATGCAACTGGAATGTCTCCCATCTGAATTTGAGCCCTAAGGAACTTCCATATCATCCTGTGCATGTGAAGTTTGGAGAAGCTCCTGGAAGACCTAGACAAAGTAGTGGACAGCAGTCTCCAGGGCTTGGTCAGTGTCTGGAGATTCTTGGGTGGCAGGGTCGGGGACACTGCCTGTAATGTCAGTTCCTGTGTATTGTCTCTAGCTCTCTGATTTGAGGCCTTAGAATCAGACACTGGGAAGGATGGCATGGGAAAACTAGTACTAGGAGCAGAGAGCATCTGACCCAAATAAAGTGTAGGATCTGAGGTTTGAAGCACTGAAGTTAGATCCAACAAAGTTTGATCTGAAACTCCTTTGTTTTGAGGACAGCTCCGAGAAGGAGGGAGGAGACCCGTGGTCTCTCTTTCTTGGCTCTGAGACCACCTGTTTAGAGAGGGATTGTTCCCCGGCAGGCAAGAAACCTTTAAGAAACAGCTTGTTCCTTCAATCCGAGAGCACTCTTGGATTGAAGGTACTTCACACTGTACAAGGGGAGTCCAGATGGGCAGCTCTCAAACAGCACATGCACTTCTTGTGGACATCTGAACTGGGGATCTTACACCCACAAGAAGTGCACTTTTTGAATCCAGTAGGTTTGTCTGGTATCCCACTCACACACACGCACGTGCACACACAAATGGTCAGCCAAGAAAATAACCAACTTCTGTCCCACACACCAGTGAAGGGCTAAGACTGGGGTCAAAACCAAAAAATTAAACTAGAGAGAATAGAGAACTTGGGCTACTTTTTTTTTTTTTTTTTTTTAGTAAACACACATGGGGGGGAACGACAACGACGACTAAACACTTAACATGCACACAGTCTAATTCACTCCAAGAAGTAACACAACAAGGAATAGGAATAGAGAAAACGTACAGTTGTGTACACCTACCATAAATGTAGATGTTTGAGTTTATTCACTGTTGCAGTCATTACATTTGGGTAATCTGCTGGCAGGTTGCCCTCAGTCGGCCTGATTAACAAAGTCTTGAGTTCTGTGTCAGTTGCTGTCTCTTCTTCCATGACGTCAGGGGGTATAAAACATGCAGCCAGCGCCATTACATCAGTTTTTCTTGCACCAGATGCCAGGTACCCCCCCAAATGGGGAGCAAAATATATATATATATATATATATATATATATATATATATATATATATATATATACATACACACATATAAATATAATTAGAAACACAAAAATATACCTCCAATCAAAAGCAAATACACCAAAAAGGCTTTTAAGCATAATAAAAGAAGAGTTATAGTAAAAGAAAAACAGGGGGCTGGAGGGAGGGTAACTAGGACTGCAACAGTGAATACACTCTAACATCTACATTTAAGGTAAGTGTACACAACTGTACTATGTTCATTGTGTTTCACTGTTGCAGTCATTACATTTGGGTAGATTCCCAAAGCTAAGTTTCAGAGAATGGATTTATACAGCATTAGGACCAGCTATAAGGCCCTGCAAAACAGTAGTGGCAAAGCCAGCTCTGGATTTAGAGAAAATTGGTAAGTGATAATACTTGGTGAAAGTATGAACTGAACTCCAGGTAGCAGCGTCTGGAATATCCCTGGTAGGAACACCTCTGAGAAAGGCTGCTGAAGTAGATGCAGCCCTGGTGGAATGAGATCTGATCCCCTGGGGGATAGGTTTTCCATGGTGCTTATAACAGAAATGAATACAATGGCTTATCCATTTAGAAATGGTTTGCTTTGAAATAGTCTTCCCCTCTGCCCCCACAGCAAATGCTTCCAGCAGTTCAGATTTTCTTCGAGTTTTCGTCCTGTCCAAGTAGAATCTAAGTTGTCTGTGTACATCCAATGAAAGCAGAATCCGCTCTCCCTTGTTCTGTGGATTGGGAAAGAAAGTTGGCAAATGAATGGACTGATTAAGAGCCACACTGGATACCACCTTGTCCTGAGTGACACCCTGTCCACATGAAAGATGATGAAAGGCTCCACTGCCATAAGGGCCTGTAATTCAGATATCCTTCTAGCTGAAGTGATTGCTAAAAGGAAAGCTGTTTTCCAGGAAAGAAATTTTAAGTCTGCAGTTGCAGCTGGCTCAAAACGAGGTAGAGTGAGTTTCTCCAATACAAAGTTAAGGTCCCAGGTAGGGGGTGGAGCTCTCCTGGGTGGTCTCAAGTTTTTGACCCCTCTGAGATACTGCTTTAGAAGACGATGAGAGAAGAGGGGAGTGTCTGTGTTGTAATAAGCTGAAATGGCTGAGGCATGGATTTTTATGGACAAGAAAGACAGGCTCTTGTGAAGCATCTCAGTTAAGTATTGCAAAATCTGAGGTAAATTGGACACTGCTGTGCTCATCCCTTGAGACTGATTCCAGGCACAGAATCTTTTCCATTTGTCAGCATAATATTTTCTAGTACTAGGTCTTCTTGCCTCCAAAATGACATCCATCACAGGTTTGCTGAGGGATGCTAAGGGTGAATTTAAGTGATTAGCCAAGCTGCAAGATTCAATGTTTGGAGCGGAGGGTACAGAATCTGGTTCTTCTGCTGAGACAGTAAGGAAGGTGTCTGAAGGAGGTGCCATGGAGAAATGTGTGACACACTGTGCAGGAGTGGGTACCAGTGTTGGTGAGGCCAGTCTGGAGCAATCAAAATCATTTTTGGTTTGTCCTGTTTGACTTTTAGTAGAACTTTGGAGAGCAAAGGCAGAGGGAGAAAGGCATAGACTGACAGATTTTTTCCAGCTGAAGGACAGAGCATCCACTGTCCAGGCTTTTTTGTGATGAGTTCTTGTGCAAAAGTTGTCCAACTGGTAGTTTTGGGGTGAGGCAAAAAGATCTATGTGTAGGCTCCCCCATTTGCGTGTCGACATGTTGAAAATCCATGGTTCCAGTTTCCATTTGTGAGGGTCCACAGGAACAACCAAAGCAGCAAAACCAGGAAAAACAACAGCCAAAAGATCCACCAAAATAATTTATTTTGAACTCTGACGTCTCGGCCACAGCCTTCAAGGAGTAAAAGACATAAAGAACTACAGCACAATATATACTAGAGTAAAATACCAATTACATAATTAATTAACAAGAATTGGCAATTAATTAAACAGCACTTTCCAATTAAAATCTTCATTCAAGCCCAAAGGAGCCACTGTTTTAAATTTCAACATATATATACAGCTTCCTTATGCAATAAAAGGGACTTGATATCTATATTATTATATTTACAAACATGAATTTGTTCCAAAATAGTACCCTGTAAGCCTCTACTATCACCATTATGTACATTCAAAAAGTGCATGGCTATAGGGCTTGATTCTTTTTTATTTTCAATGTCCCTAATATGTTCCATTTGTGAGGGTCCATGAGATTTCTTCTTAGTTCGTCTGCCAGAACATTCTGCTTTCCTGGCAGGAACTGAGCATGTAGTTACTTGGTAGCTCAAGGCCGTGTTACACAATGCCATGGCTAGTCTGCAGAGGGGTTAGGAATGTGTACCCCCATGCTTGTTTATGTACCACATAACCATGGTGTTGTCCGTCTTTATCAGTAATTGTCCTGGATGAAGGTAGTCCTTGAAGGCTGTTAGTGCATTCTGTACAGCCAATATTTATTTTTGATTAATATGAAGGTGCATTTCATTTGGGCTCCATTTGCCCTGAATGCACTTCCCTGCCAGATGAGCCCCCCATGCATAGTCTGATGTGTCAGTAGTTAGGGTTTGGGCAGAAGGGGTGGTGTGAATGGCAGTCCCTTGTTTTGGTGGCAGGCCTATGCCCACGATAGGAACTCTAGGTGCAGGCAAGGTATGATAGGAATCATTGTTTCCAGGCTGTGACAATGTTGACTCCATAAACTTTGGCTGTCACAATGTTGACTCCATAAACTTTTTAAGTATCACTGAAGTTTCCTCATATGCAGTCTTGCATATGGAATTAGAAGAATGCATGAGGCCATGAACCCCAAGGCTTGCAGTATTTGCCTTGCAGATAGCAGGGATTTTGTGGCCATCTGTTTGAAGTAAGTCACCAAATGAATTTGCTTTTCTGGTGTAAGGAAAGCCATCTGGGCAGTTGTATTCAAGCTTGCACCCAGGAATGTAATTTTTTGAGAGGGTACCAGTTGAGATTTCTTTACGTTTATGGTGTACCCTAGACAGGTTAGACGTCTTTTTACAAACACCAGATGTTTTAGAAGAATGGTCTGGTTTTCTGCCTGAATTAGACAATTGTTCAGGTATGGGTATATTTGAGTATTTCTTTGCCTGCAAAATGCAATTACTGGAACCAGGCACTTTGTGAATACCCTGGGCACAGTAGACAAGCCAAAGGGTAGTGAAGAGAACTGATAATGCATGAAACCTGCTTTGAAGCGTAGGAATCTTCTGTAAGATTCCCTGATTGGGACATGTAGGTAAGCCTCTTTTAAGTCGAGAGTTGCCAACCAGGCATTCTTGTCTAGCATAGGAAGTTAAGTACATTTGTGTACACTTACCATAAATGTTGTAGATGTTCGAGTGTATTCACTGTTGCAGTCATTACATTTGGGCAATCCTGCTGGCAGGTTGCCCTCAGTCGGCCTGAATTCCAAAGTCCTGGGTCCTGCATCGGCCGCTGTCACCCCTTCCCTGATGTCAGGTCATCAGGGGTATAAAAGATGCGGCCAACGCCATTTTCCTTAGTTTTTCTTGCCCTAGATGTCAGGTGCCCCCTAAAAGGGTAGCCAAAATTTATATATTTATATATATATATATATATATATATATATATATATATATATATATATATATATAAATACATGCACCAATATAGCAAATACACCACATAGGTTGTATAAATCAGAGAAGAAAAGATAGGTTCCATCAGAAGAAAAAGGGGGATGGTGGGTGGGTAACCTGGACTGCAACAGTGAATACACTTGAACATCTACATTTATGGTAAGTGTACACAACTGTACTACGTTCTTCGTGTTTCACTGCTGCAGTCATTACATTTGGGTAGAGTCCCAAAGCTATGGATGGGAGGCTGGAGCTAAACAGCGTTAGGAGCGGCTATGAGGCCCTGCAGAACTGCAGTGGCAAAGCCTGCCCTGGATTTAGAGTAGAGTGGTAGATGATAGTGCTTCGTAAAGGTGTGCACTGAACTCCAAGTAGCAGCCTCTAAAATGTCCTTGGTTGGTACTCCCCTGAGAAAGGCTGCTGAAGTGGCTGCAGCTCTGGTTGAATGTGGCCTAATGCCCTTGGGCACTGGCTTGCCATGGTGCAAGTAGCAGAAACTAATGCAGTGGCCTATCCACTTTGAAATAGTCTGCTTTGAGATAACCTTTCCTTGTGATCCTGCAGCATATGCCACTAGTAATTGCTCTGTCTTTCTGAAAACTTTGGTTCTGTCCAAGGAGAATTTAAGCTGTCTGTGTACGTCCAAAGAATGCAGAATTCTCTCCCCCTTGTTCTGTGGATTTGGATAAAAAGTTGGCAGATGAATAGTTTGGTTAAGAGCCACACTGGACACCACCTTAGCATAAATGTTGGGTTTGTCCTCAGAGAGACCCTGTCTGGATAAAAAAAAATGATAAGTTCCACAGCCATGAGTGCCTGTAGCTCTGAAACTCATCTTGCAGAAGTTATTACTAGGAGCAGAGTTGTTTTCCAAGATAAAAACTTTATATCAGCAGTAGCAGCTGGCTCAAAAGGAGGCAGGGTGACCTTTTCCAAGACATAGTTGAGGTCCCATGCAGGCATTGGTGATCTCCTTGGAGGCCTTACATTTTTGGCTCCTCTGAGGTACTGTTTTAATAAGGGATGAGAAAAAATTGGTGGCTCTGTATTGTAATGAGCCAAAATGGCAGAGGCATGAATTTTAATAGATGAAAAAGATAGGCCTTTGTCCAGCATCTCAGTTAAGTATTGCAAAATCTGAGGAATATTTAGCACAGCTGTATCAGTCCCTTGTGCCTGGTTCAAAGCACAGAATCTCTTCCATTTTCCAGCATAGGATTTTCTAGTACTAGGCCTTCTGGCTTCCAAAATGACATCCATCACAGCTTTACTGAGAGGTGTGTTTTGTATGAATACATTATCTGCCATGCTGCCAGGTTTAAAGTCCCTAGTTGGCTGTGCAGGATGTGATTGTTATGCCGGGACAGTAGATGAGGTATTTGAGGTAAGGTCCATGCTGGGCATTGAGACACGTTCCTTAGTATTGGATACCAGTACTGGTGGGGCCAGTCTGGGGCAATTAGTATCATCTTTGGCTTCTCCTGTCTGACCTTTAGGAGTACCTTGGGTAGCAGAGGCAGTGGGGGAAAGGCATATACTGATTTTTCCAGCTGAAAGATAGGGCGTCCACTTTCCATGCTTGTCTGTGATAATTCCTTGTGCAAAATCATTTTAGTTTGTAATTGTGAGGGGAGGCAAATAGATCTATGTCCGGGCATCCCCATTTCCTTGTTATCATGCTGAAGACTTGTGGATTCAGCTGCCACTTGTGGGGATCCATGAGGTTTCTGCTTAGTTCATCTGCCAGGGTATTTTTCCTTCCTGGCAGGAATTGTGCCTGCAGATGTACTTGGTAAGTCAATGCTGTGTCCCACAAAGTTATGGCTAGTCTGCAAAGGGGGTAAGAATGTGTGTGCCCCCCCTGCTTATTTATATATATGACCGTGGTGTTGTCTGTCTTTATCAGTAGTTGTCCTGGATGAAGTAGGTCCTTGAAGGCTGTCAGGGCATTTTGAACAGCTAGCATCTCTTTTTGATTGATATGTAGATGCATTTGGTTTGGGGCCCATGTGCTCTGAATGCATCTTCCTGCCAAGTGGGCCCCCCAGGTATAATCTGATGCATCCATTGTTAGTGTCTGCCTGGCTGGGGGTAATGTGAATGGCTGTCCCTTGTTTTGGTGACAAGTCTTTGCCCACCATCGAAACTCCTGTTGCAGGCAGGGAATGAGAGTAGTCATAGTTTCCAGGCTGTGGCAATGTTGAGTCCAAACATTTTTTAGGTACCATTGTAGTTTCCTCATATGCAGTCTTGCATATGGAATTAGTAGGATGCAGGATGCCATGAAGCCCAAAGCCTGCAGAATTTTTCTTGCACATAACTGGGCCTTTGTTGCCAACATCTTGAAATAGCTAGTCATTTGCCTTTGTTTGTCTGGTGTGAGATAAGCCACCTGGGCAGTTGTATTTAAGCTTGCACCCAGGAATATTATCTCGAGAGGGTACTAGTTTTGATTTCTTTTCGGTACATTAAAAAACGCTAAGCTCGTCGCTCTTAGAGAATACTGAATTTAATAAAACACTAAAATAAACATGTTTTTCGTCTGACCTCAATGCCTGGACTTCTTCAGAACAAAGTCAAACCAAAAAACAGTTAAAATTCAAACATCTTATTTATAAACTTCCCGCCAAGATTTTCAAACCCTTAATTGGTTCTTAAAGACATATATGCCTACAAATTATACTTTCATACTTAAGCTTGGCTAACTTTTATCGTAACTTATTATTCAAATCACATTCCTAAACTTTTTGCAGCAGCCAACAACAAAACATGATTATATAAAATTACACACCTCTAAATAAACTTGAATAAATCTAAATTAAATCATGCTGAATTATATTGCAAAAATCTATACTATAAATGCATAAAAACTTCAATCACATCATATAAACAAACATTACATGTGCCCTATTAACCATGATCACTAAGTTTGGAGCGCCCATAATTTAAAAAAACATTATTTGTATTTAAAATACATTTTAAATGATCTTTTTAATACTTCCTAACAAATATTGGACATAAATATAAGCTAAAATTAGCCATAACATACACATTCTTCCGCTACATGACTTGAAAAGTCAAAATACATCCTCAAAACATAGTATATACATCCCATTAGGGATGAAAACCCATCCATCCAAAACATCCTACATTTTTGTTGTATTTATGCTTATTTCTAACATTCTATCGAATTAAATACATTATATACTAAACTATCTTAATTTAAACTATTAATAGTACTTTTGTCTAGTTCATCTCACTTAATTCACCATAAATAATACTAGATATTATTATCAAGTTCTATTAAATTTATTTTATAATATGCCTAAGTACTGTGTAGGCACCAACCTTGATGAAACTTACTTTATAACATGATTAATACCATTTATACTACACTATCTAAACTTTTAAGTTTTAACAAGTACATGAGGGTACATTTATCATTCAAGCCTGGCTTTGTATAGGCATTCAATCTAATTTGCCACAAAAGTTTCTTTTTCTCTAGCAAAAGACCAAAAGGGCCCCCTCTTACATCTTGTTTCACTTGATCGATTATTTTATATTGGAATTTATGTTCAGGAAAATTTAAAATATGTCTAGCAAGGGCATTATCTTCTTTTTGCAAATTAATACCTCTCTGATGTTCATAAACTCTATCCCTTATTCTTCACTCGGTCTTTCCAATATAAAAAGATGGGCAACATTGACACATGGCTACATACACCACTCCTTTTGAATTACAGTTAAATTTGCCTTTCATACTCAATTTAAAGCCATTGACTTCAATGTTTACCCCCAAAAGTATTTAATGACAATAGGAACAATTACCACAATGCGTCATGCCCCTACTGACTGTAAAGGAATTGTTCTGTTGTTTTTTTCTGTAATAATTCCTTAAAACTCAGTCCCTTTCTCCACACTATTTTGGTGCTGTTCCCAATTTAGACACTAATGTACTATCATCATTCAATATATTCCAATTTTTGATTATGATATTTTTTATTCTATCATAATCTAAAGAAAAATTTAGAATACAAGCCAAATTAAATTTGGCTTTAGTCTCTTGTGATGTACATCCTTCTGTTACAGCATCAGTGCCTACATTTATTTGCTCATATATAAACTTAGTTTGTTGCTTTAGTATAGGTGTATATATTCCATTGATTCTTTTCAGTGTTACTTCTTCTATTAGCTCTTCAATTAATGTGATTGGGTATGCCCTATTCAGAAACATTTGCTTTAAATTCAAACATTCCGTAATAAATTCCTCTTCTACAGTTATCATTTGTGCAGCCCGTACCAACTGACCATTAATCACTGAATTTTTCTGAAATTTTGGATGTGCACTAGAATAGTGGAGGAATTTATTTGAATAAGTGGGTTTTCTGAAGATTTTAGCTTCATATACTCGCAACACATAATTTTTAATCAGTGTTACATCCAAATATGCAATTGATGTTGAATGAAATGTATATCTTAGATGAAAAAAAATCCATGGTTCCATTTAATTTACTAACTAGATTCCTAGCTACGTGCTCATCACCTTCAATAATCATAAAAATATCGTCAATAAACCTGACGTAAAATTTTACATTTTTCACAATGTCATTGTGGAAAACATATGTGTTTTTCCAAAATGACATCACCAAATTGGCAAAGCTGGATCTACATGGAGAGCCCATGGCTACTCCTTTTTTCTGGATGTAAAACTGATTATCAAATAATATAAAATTGTATGATAGAATGATATCCAGCAGTTCCTGTATCAAAAAGCTCTCACCTTGTGGTGCTCCTTTCTGCCTCATTCTTGTTGTTGCCCATTCAATTCCTTGTTGATGCGGTATACTCGTATATAATTCTTTTACATCAATTGTTATGAAATTATTTTCTTGTCGGAATGCAAGACTATTAATTTTTTCTAGAAATACCCAAGAATCCTTCACTATCCATTGTTCTTTTTGCACATATTTTTTCATGATTAAATCTGCTAGTTTGGCACAGGCATAAGTGGATGACCTCCTTCCATCCACTATAGGTCTAAAGGGGGGTCTAGTACATTTTTATGAATCTTCGGAACACCGAACATATATGGTGCTCTTGGTGCCTCTATTAATAAATAATTGTATGTATGTACATCAATTCTTGCTTCCATAAATAACTCATTAAGGAAGCTTTTAATAAACTGGTTTGCTCTATTATACTCATTTAAAGATGATAATTCATATGTCTCAGCAGTTAAAATGTCCTTAATTTTTCTAATATAGTCCGGTATATCCATAACTACCAGCCCCCCTCCCTTATCTGGGTTCATAACCCTCACATTCGCTGCCAGTAACACCTCCAAACTTTCTTTTTCATCCTTACTCATGTTATATTTATACTTCACTTTTGTTTCATCCAATTTCCTTAAATCTAATTCACATATTTTTTCAAATACATGTAATGTATTATGCAATGATGGGTTAAAGCAACTAGATACCCTTAGTTCGACATTGTTAGTGACTTCAGCCCCCAATAATTGTTGCAAATTCAATTTTCTCACAAACAATTTGAAGTCACATATTGTTTGTGCTAGATTCATTTTACATGCAGGTAAAAAAGTTAATCCTTTCGATAAAATGTCCACTAACTGTTCCCAAACATGGAAAGATGAAAAATTAAATACAGAAAAATCCCCTTGTTTGTTTTTGATCACATTACAAGTACCATCTTGTTGGTTACTCAATGTTATCTTCTGTTGTTGTTACTTCTCCTCTTGTTCCATTGTTTCTTTTGGTTTCGTCTTGGAAAACCCTGCTTATTATTAACAACAACCACTTGTTGCTGATCTCTTGCTTCATTGTTGTTTTTATTATTGGTGTTGTCATTGCGTGATTTTAATCTCTCACTTCTAACAGTGTCGAACTCTGCTTCTTCATTATCAACATTACTTCGAGTTTCATTTTGTTGTATTATTTCTTCTCCATATTCATGGCTATTAAGCATTCCATCCCTATTGTCATTAGTTCGATTATATGCAGGATTAATGATTTGTTTAGACCATAATTGCGATCTCGGTGGTGGGGGGTAGGCTACCCCCAAATTATATTGCTTCTGATCTCCTTCAAGATGTTTTAATTTATTTTGCCTAATTTTGTCCAAATGTTGTTCAATACTATGAAAACGACGGAGGTATTCATATTTATACCTCCCAAAATCTGTATGTTGTTTTATTTGTCCATCTATAGACTCAATATTCTACTCCAATTCTTTATTAAAGTATAGTGTTTAATCATAGTTTGCAGCATTGTAGCCCTTGTTGGTTAAAGAGTTTAATTAGCCCTTGATGAAAAAGAGATCCTGGTACCAGGCCGGTAGGATAGTGCCAGGATCTAAGCCCTTTTGGCACAATTTCCAGTCTCAAGCATTCTTTGAAATACTCTATTTCCACACATAGCTTTTTAAATTTTAGCATGTGTTGGTCAAGTGCATTTAAAAGCTCTGGCAGTGTTTCATTAACTCTATTTCCATTAAATGCTACATTCACAAAAAAAAAATTGGCCCCCCTCAGGCCTACTGATGAATTTAGCCAAGTTTTTAATTTCGGTACTTGTGTGGTCTCATTTCCATCATTATGTATCAATTGTTGCTGCATATGAACATTTTGTACTGCTAAGTTGACATTATTACTGTTCATATTTCTTTTCGTCCCACTGTGTACCCTAGACATGTTAGAAGTCTTTTCACAAACGCCAGATGCTGTAGAAGAATGTCCTTGTTCTCTGCTTGAATTAGACAGTCATCCAAGTAAGGATATATTTGTATTCCTCTGTCTGCAAAATGCAATTACTGGTGCCAGGCACTTTGTAAAGACCCTGGGCACAGTAGATAAGCCAAAGGGCAGTGCAGAGAATTAGTAATGCATTGAGCCAGCCTTGAATCTGAGGTATCTTCTGCATATTTGCCTGATTGGGACATGCAGGTATGCCTCTTTTAGATCTAACGTCACAAGCCAAGTGTTCTTGCCCAGCATGGGCAGAAGCTGCTGCAAAGTCAACATCTTGAATTTTGGTATATCCAGGAATGTGTTCAGAATAGACAGGTCCAGTATTGGCCTCCAGGCCTTGTCCTTTCTGGGTACCAAGAACAGTCTTTAGTAAAATCCTTGTCCCTGCTCTTGCTCGGGTACTTGTTGAATGGCCCCCATGTTCATGAGGGATGAGACTTGTTTTTGTGCCTCTGCCCACTGATTTTTTTTTTTGGCAGATCTGGCCAGCCGTTTGCCTTTGGCAGGGTATGGAAATGGAACGTGTAGCCTTGTGACACGATATTTAGAACCCACCTGTCCTGGGTTATGATGTGCCAATTTTGAGAAAAAAGTGCTAATTTTCCCCCTAAGGGTGCTGCCAGGAGATAAGTGCTTGGTGCAGGCAGGGGGAAGTCACTGGGACTGTTTCCTGTATGGTTGAGATTTCTCTTCTCCAACTTTGGAGGTAGAGGCACCCCATTGCTTTGACCTGTATGAACCTTGCACCTGGGATCTGCCTCTAGGGAATCTGGGTCTGCCCCTTTGAGGTATGTCTGACACAGGAAAGGACCAATTCTTTGTTGGCCAGTGTCTACTAAGCCTAGGTGGTTGTACTTGTAAAAAATCTTTGACAGTTTGCATAGATTTAGCTTTGTCCTCCATTTTCTTTAACACCTCTTCTGCCTTAACACCAAATAAAGTATCATGCTGTAAAGGTGCATCTAATAATTTAACTTTGACATGATCAGGCAGATTTTGTTCCTTTAACCAAGCATGCCTCCTAATTACAGAACCTGTAACTGCGGCCCTGCAGGAGGCCTCCAAAGAATCAAAAACCACATTGCAAAGTATGCTTTCCAACTTGTTCAGCTGCATGCAATAAATCCTGCATTTCCTTGTTTTCTGCACATTCACAGTTAAACATTTTCTGTTTAAGCAATGCCATGACATGTTGTTTTTTTTTTATTTTTTTTTTTTTAGAATTCTTTTTTATTGTAAATTTTCAATCTTGCATGACAAACAACCACAACAGAAAATACAACAAGTTGAGAATATATATTAAACAGTTGTATAGAGGATAAATACATCAAAACAACAACTATATACAAATCATACAATGCCCATAACAATTCCTATAGAATTAAAGTACAGCGTGATAAGGACTAATGGTATCTGTAAAAGAAAAATACTTATTTAAGTATATGTTCAGATAATATTTCCCAAAATTCCTTAATAACTGGTTTGTGCTTAATATTGTGGATATTGTTGATATTTGAGCATATGAAACTGACAGTTTAAGGCCCTTATAGCCAAGGTAGCAGATGTGTATACCCCCCCCCCATCTATCCAGTGCCCTAGAATCTCTGTCTGAGGGGGTAGGGTTTTTTGCAGTGGAAGCCTCAAGTCCCTTGGGAACCTGTGAAATAGTTTCTGGGTCTGCAGCAGGGTTTTTAAAAAGGAATTTATGAGAGTCAGGAACCCTGTAATATCCGTCAGGCTTAACAGGAGCTGGAGGTAAGGAGTCAGGGGTAAGACTAAACTCCGAAAACACATCATCATCTACAATGTCTAACACAGGTGGAATGGCTAGTGGCCTGTGTTGAGGTAGTAAAAGGAAATCCCTGAGCCTCTTTTTAGATTCTAAAAAATCTTGGCTCTCCCAGTGGAAATGCTCCCTCATGGTATGCAAGGTTTCCCCAAAAGAATAGTCCTCTGGAGGAGAAGCTGAAAGTATAGATTCTTCAGCATCAGAATCC
Source organism: Protopterus annectens (assembly GCF_019279795.1). NCBI lineage: Eukaryota > Metazoa > Chordata > Ceratodontiformes > Protopteridae > Protopterus > Protopterus annectens. The sequence goes on from NC_056735.1 coordinate 365,166,233, forward strand.
TCATAGAGAGGAAGATAATATTCCTGGTCAGAGGAAATGGAAACCAGATCTGAAGATTCATATTCTGTCTCTTGCCTAGGCCTCTTATCAGGAGGGGGATGGGAACCCCTGATCAAAGTAATTAGGTCTTCGGACATTTTGAGCATCTGTTTTTTTAGGCATGGAGGCCTGTCCATGGGCTGGCTGAACTTGTTTCTTTGTCTTTAGTGGTGCTTTAGTCTTTGCCTTTGAAGCTGTAGTCGGTTTTATATATAATTGTGTAGGCCTGAAAACACTCTCAGAAGCCGATGCCTGCTCAACGGCTGCGGACCCATCTGAGGGAATATTTTCCAAGTGTCCAATACTTTGAGTATCCAGAGGCCTAGTCTGCTCCACTTGGGAGTCAGAAGCGGCCTGAGGCTCTGAGGTAGCGGGTGTCAGGTGCTGTGAAAGTGCCTCACTGAGAACCGGCGACTGGCTTAGAAGAAGCCTCATCGTCAGTTTTGGACCTCGGATGCCTGTCCTTTTCCTTGCGTTTCTTGTGAATTGCGGTAGTCAGATGGCTATCCGACGACATTGTGTAATTAAATCTTCGGCCAAAGTAATGAAATGTAAATTGTACCAACGCTTAATAGTGCGTTGGTTAATTCTAGCACAAAACCTGCAATTAGCAACGTCGTGATCAGGGCCTAGGCAAGGAATACAATAAGAATGGAAGTCCTTATGAGGTATTTGCTTCCCACAAGAAATACAATTATTAACTTTTTCTGACATCGGTCTGGAGCAAGAAAAAAGTTTCCCCAACGGGGTACTTAGCTTTAATTGAAGACTTCGGCTCTGAAATTCGAACATGAAAATCTCAGGAGTCGGCCGACCGGCACTTGCGAACTGCTTCTCCTTCAGGCACCGTGCAGCAAGAAAAACTGAAGAAAATGGTGTCAGCTGCATCTTTTATACCCCTGGCTCACTGACGTCAGGGAAGAGGCGACAGCAACCAATGCCGGACCAAGACTTTGGAATTCAGGCCGACTGCAGGCAGCCTGCCAGCAGGATAACCCAATAGTAATGATTGCAGCAGTGAAACACGATGAACATTGGTACTATGTTCTTCGTGTTTCACTGTTGCAGTCATCACATTTGGGTTGATTCCCAAATCTAAGGAAGGGAGGAGGAAGTTAGAGAGCATTAGGGCCAGTTATTAAGCCCTGCAAGACAGCAGTGGCAAAACCAGCTCTGGATTTAGAAAAAAAAGGCATGTGGTAATACTTGGTGAAGGTATGTACACAGCTCCAGGAAGCAGCTTCTAAGATGTCCCTGGTAGGGACTCCTCTGAGAAAGGCTGTAGAGATAGATGCAGCCCTGGTGGAATGTGATCTTATCCCCTGTGGGGTAGGATTTCCAAGGTGCTTATAGCAGAAATTAATGCAATGGGCTATCTATTTAGAAATGGTTTGCTTTGAAATGGCCTTCCCCTCTGCCCCTGCAGCAAAGCCAACTAGCAGCTATTCAGATTTTCTGAGAAGCTTAGTCTTGTCCGAATAAAATCTAAGTTGTCTGTGCACGTCCAAAGAGTGCAGTATTCATTCTCCTTTGTTCTGTGGATTCGGGAAAAAGGTAGGCAGATGAATGGACTGATTTAGGGCCACACTAGACACCACACATTGGGCATAAAGGAAGGACTGGTCCTGAGGGAAACCTTGTCTGCATGGAAGATAATGAAGGGCTCCACTGCCATGAGGGCCTGTAATTCACTCTTCTTGCTGAAGTGATGGCTAGAAGGAAAGCTGTTTTCCAAGAAAGGAATTTCAGCTCTGCAGTTGCAGCTGGCTCAGATGAATAGTTTGGTTAAGAGCCACACTGGAAACCACCTTAGGCATAAAGGAAGGATTGGTCCTGAGGGACGCCCTGTCTGGGAAAATATGATAAAAGGGTCCACAGACATGAGGGCCTGTAGCTCTGAAACCCTTCTTGCTGAAGTAATTGCCAGGAGCAAAGCTGTTTTCCATGATAAAAACTTTATATCTGCAGTAGCAGCTGGTTCAAATGGAGGCAGGGTGAGCTTTTCCAACACAAAATTGAGGTCCCATGCAGGAATTGGTGATCTTCTGGGAGGCCTTAAATTTTTGGCCCCTCTAAGATACTGTGTTAGCAAAGGGTGAGAAAAGATCAGTGGCTCTGTGTTGTAATGAGCCGAGATGGCAGAGGCATGGATTTTTATTGATGAAAAAGATAGGCCTTTGTTAAGCATCTCAGTCAAGTATTGTAAAATCTGAGGAATATTTGGCTCAGCTGTGTCTGTTCCTTGTGCTTGGTTCCAAGCACAGAATGTCTTCCATTTATCAGCATAAGATTTTCTAGTACAAGGCCTTCTGGCTTCCAAAATGATATCCATCACAGATTTACTGAGAGGTGTTGTTTGAACTACATGATCAGCCATGCTGCCAGGTTCAGCGTTTGGAGATGATTGTTCAAAATCTGATTGTTTTGCTGAGACAGTAAGTGAGGTATTTGAGGCAAGTACCAAGCTGGGAAGTGAGACATATTCATTAGGATTGGATACCAGTGTTGGCGGGGCCAGTCCGGGGCAATTAGTATCAGCTTTGGTTTTTTTTGTCTGACCTTTAGTAGGACCTTGGGAAGAAGAGGCAGAGGAGGAAAGGCGTAAACTGATAGGTTTTTCCAACTGAAGGATAGGGCATCCACAATCCATGCTTGTGTGTGATAAGTCCTTGTGCAGAATTTGTCCAGTTGATAATTCCGAGGAGATACAAATAGGTCTATGCCCGGGCTCCCCCATTTTTTGTTATCATGCTGAAGACTTGTGGATCCAGTTTCCACTCGTGAGGGTCCATAAAGTTTCTGCTTAAGTCGTCTGCCAGAGTATTTTGCTTTCCTGGCAGGAATTGAGCTTGAAGATGTACTTGGTAAGTCAAGGCTGTGTCTCACAATGCCATGGCTAGTCTGCAAAGGGGGTATGAGTCTGTACCCCCTACTTATGTACCACATAACCGAGGTGTTGTCAGTCTTTATCAGTAGTTGTCCTGGATGAATTAAGTCCTTGAAGGCTGTCAGGGCATTTTGAACAGCTAACATCTCTTTTTGGTTGATATGCAGATGCATTTGTTTTGGGGTCCATATGCCCTGAATGCATTTTCCTACCAGGTGGGCCTCCCATGCATAGTCTGATGCATTTGTAGTTAAGGTTTGGCTGGCAGGGGGTAGAGTGAAAGATGGTCCCATGTTTTGGTGACATGCCTCTGCCCACCAAAGAAACTCCTGTTGTAGGCAGGGAATGAGAGGAATCATTGTTTCCAGACTGTGACAATGTTGACTCCATAAACTTTTTTTTTTAGGTACCACTGTAGTTTCCTCATATGCAATGAAATTGTCTTGCAGATAACTGGGTTTTTGTTGCCATCTGTTTGAAGTAAATAGTCAGTTGCCTTTGTTTGGCTGGGGTGAGGAAAGCCATCTGGGCAGTTGTATTCAAGCTTGCACCCAGGAATACTATCTTTTGAGAGGGTACCAGCTGTGATTTTCTTTTCGTTTATTGTGTATCCTAGGCATGTTAGAAGCCTTTTCACAAATGCCAGATGCTGAAGAAGAAAGTCCTTGTTCTCTGCTTGAATGAGACAGTTGTCCAAGTGCTTTGTAAAGACCCTGGGCACAGTAGATAAGCCAAAGGGCAGTGCAGAGAATTGGTAATGCATAAAGCCAGCCTCGAAACAAAGATACCTTCTACATGATTCCCTTATTGGGATATGCAGTTATGCCTCTTTTAAGTCTAAAGTCACTAGCCAAGCTTTCTTGCCCAGCATGGGCAGAAGTTGCTGCAAAGTTAGCATTTTGAATTTTGGAATGTCCAGGAAAGTGTTCAGAATTGATAAATCTAGTATTGGGCACCAGGCCTTGTCTTTTCTGGGTACCAAGAACAGTCTTGAGTAAAATCCTTGCCCTATTTCCTGTTCTGGCACTGGCTGAATAGCCCCCATATCCATGAGGGATATAACTTGTTTCTGTGCCTCGCTCATTGATTTTTTGGCAGAGCTGGCCATCCGTTTGGAATTGGCAGAATGTGGAGGTGGAATCTGTATCCCTGGGATACTATGTTTAATACCTACTTGTCCTGGGTTATTAACTGCCAATTTTGAGCATAAAGTGCTAATTTTCCCCCTAAGGGCGCTGCCAAAAGACAAGTGCTTGGTGATGGCAGAGGGAAGTCATTCAGACTGTTTACTGTAGGGTTAAGTTTTATTTCCTCCAGATTTGGAGGTACAGGCACCCCATTGCTTTGACCTGTAAGAATCCTGTGACTGGTATCTAGAACTTTTAGGGCACCTGGATTTGCCCCGTGGAGCTCTGTCAGACACAGGAAAGGACCAATTTTTGTAGGCCAGTGTCTACTGAATCTTGGTGGCTGCACTTGTAAGAAGTCTTTAACAGTTTGCATAGACTTAACTTTGTCTTCCATTCTCTTTAAAACCTCTTCTGCCTTAATACCAGAGTATCATGCTTGTAAAGGCACATCCAGCAATTTAGCTTTAACATAATCAGGCAAATTATGTTCTTTTAGCCAGGCATGCCTTCTAATCACAGATCCAGTAAATGCGACCCTGCAGGAGGCCTCTAAAGAATCAAAACCACATTGCAAAGTATGCTTTCTAACTTGTTCTGCTGCATGCAATAATTCCTGCAATTCTTTATTTTCTACACATTCAGAAATCAACATATTTTCTGTTTCAGTAATCCCATAACATGCTGTTGATACTTAGGCATATGAAACTGGCAGTTTAAGGCCCTAATTGCCAAAGTTGCAGATGTATAAACCTTCTTTCCCCATCTATCCAGTGCTCTGGAATCTCTATCAGAGGGGGTAGGATCAAGGGAGCCCGCAGGATTTTAAACAGGGGGGTGCAAACCCAAGCCCCGCCCACACTGCCCCACCCCCTATGCTGCCCCACTCACCCCCCCCCCGCCCACGCAGCCATTCCAGTGTCCCATTACTTGACTATTTCTCCCCATTTTATAGAAATTGTTCAAATCTGTGTGCATACTTGTTTTATGCTTTACTTCTACAATGACTACAGTTATACAGACTTGTCCAATAAAAATAAAAACTACCAAGGTTACTATCTACATATATTTGAGCCTGATAGATGTAATAATATAACCTCCTCAGGGTTAGCGCTGGATTCTTTTACAGCAGTAAATCCTTTTTCACACAGCAATTTCTGTCCAACTGGCCTAACCTCATAGAAAACGTTGGATTCAATTAAAACAACCTCTAAAGCAATAATAGAAAGTGCTTGATAACGCCAGCATAAGGCAAGTCAATACTTACTCTACTACCTATTGCCTGCCTTCGGTCAGTGTGGGGTGGGTGTAACCCCGCTCTCGCCCTCTACACTCGGCTCGCCCGCCCTGCCCCCATATCCCACCCACCCCCAGCACTCCTACTTTTTTACCTATCTACCACGCCCCCTCCATTATCTCTAACCAATCAAATCACTCTGCGTTTTCTTCCCACCCCACTCCCAGTACTACTACCTACTTTCTCATTATATAGCCACCTACCAGCACCTAATAATTATGCAGTCACCCCGACCCCTGATCTCAAAGCAAACCCTAAAAATTGTACCTCTTGCCCTATCAGTCTTTATTATATTATATCTGCTAACTAAATATGAGGACCAGTCATACCCAGGATCTTATTATCCTAGGTACCAAACCAGTACTCCCTCAACCCCACTCATTACTACTCACTCTATTCACTACCAAATCATTAAACCACTGTACCCCAATCACCACTTCTCCTATAAACCAAAAACAAACCACCCCAAATCCAAATATGCTGAAAAACTGATATTCAAACTTATGAAACTACTTGAATACCCAAGAAAAAATATTACTATAGATGGAGATATCCACCCAAACCCGGGCCCCCCACCAATTGCAAATTCTTATAACCCATCTCTATTTCCTAGATCTCCCAACTCCCTCCTAATCTGCCACCTAAATATTAGGAGCCTAAACAATAAAATTCGCAATCTACATGCTCTCTTAGCAACCTACCTCCCTGACATTATGTGCCTGACAGAAACCTGGCTTAAACCAGTGACCAATGATAATGAAATCATTCCAGCTGGCTTCAACATATTTAGGACTGACCGCACCAAAAAGGGGGTGGTATTGCCGTCCTCTTTAAAAGTCATCTTAACATTACTTGGAACCCCACCCAACCACCTCGGATCTCTAATGCAGAATTAATTGCCCTAAAATTACAACTGAATAAGGATAAAAGCATAAACCTAATTGTCGTCTATATCCCCCCTGGAAATAACACCCACACACTCGAGAATATTTTAAACTGGCTTGAGAATAACTATCCCCAAGAAACCATAATTTTGGGTGACGTCAATATTGACTGGAATCAATGTTTCTCAGAAACAAACCCCACCCACATAAATCTCCATGGTTTTTCACAGATTATAACCTCCCCCACCAGAATTGGGAACACCAAACAAAAAGAAAGTATCCTAGACTGGATACTCGCTAACAAGCAACCCCACATGTACATGCCTGGGGCCCTTCCAAATGACCTTAGTGATCATCTCATCACCTACCTATGGAAAAGCAAAACAGGGAGCTTCAAATCACCCACGCACAGTTCAGTCAGGAATACCAAATACTTTGACCTTGCTAAATTCCAACTAGAGCTGCAGTCCTGTAACTGGTCACCTCTTAAATACCTCCCCCTAGAAGAAGCCGTTGCAAATTTTAGCTCCACGTTTTTAAAAATACTAGACACTCATGCCCCCAAACGACTAATCAAAGCCAAAAACCAAATAGCACCCTGGCTAACAAAAGACTCTACAACCAAAATCAAACTTAGGAACAAAGCCTGGGACAAATGGCATGCCACCAAAGCATCCCTAGACCGCATCAAGTACCAACAACTAAGAAATGAGACAAAAAATCCATTTTACTAGACAAAAAAAACTACTATTATCAACTACAACATAAAAACCAAAATAATCCCCAAAAGTTCTGGGGTCTCAATAATCTCCTCCATCCAGGCAAGTCTTCCACTCCTACTCCAGAGAACCTATGTGATAAGAACCCAGAAGAAGTTGCCACAACCTTTAACACTTTCTTCATCAATGTCATCAAATCCCTAGCTGACCAACAGCCTGCCACAAATCCCCCTATAATAGGTTCCATCCTGAAAAATAAGCCCTCCTTTAATCTTCAACCAGTTCCCACTTCCTTCATTCGATCCTTGCTAAAGAAATTAAAATGAACCACCCTCACCGCAGACCTACTTCCAGCCGAATACTTACAAAAAGCTACAGAGGTTATAGCCTACCCCATTTCTATCTTAATTAACTGTACGATAACAGAATCCACTATCCCCTCTATATGGAAAATATCCCATGTAATCCCTCTCCACAAAGGTGGCTCATCCACTGACCTGTCAAATTATAGACCTATTGCCATATTGTCACCACTTGCCAAAATCATGGAAAAATGTGTACACAAACAATTTGTACACTACCTTATTGAGAGCAATCTGTTAACCAGTTCACAACATGGTTTCAGGCCCAAGCATAGTACTACTACCGCCCTCCTCTCTTTCACAGACACTATCAATCAAAACAGGAATGACAAAAAAATATCATCTGCACTCTTTCTGGATCTATCAAAGGCCTTCGACATGGTCAACCACCAACTACTACTCAACACCCTAAAAACTCTCTACCTAGCTAACAAAACTCTGGATTGGTTCTATGCCTATCTCTCTGATAGGAACCAAGCTGTACTCTGGAATAATAAACTCTCCACCCTCTTACCTAATTCCATAGGGGTTCCCCAAGGCTCCATTCTAGGACCACTTCTCTTTTCTATTTTTATTAATGATCTCCACAAAATTATCCCTGAGACCTCCTTTATCCAATATGCCGACAACTCGACACTCATTTGCTCGGACAAGTCACCAGTTGATCTACTAACTAAAACCCAAAACTGTTTCACCGCAGTAGAAGAATGGTTGTTGGGTCGCCATTTGATCCTCAATCCAAAGAAAACCAAGCTGCTACTCTTCCATCCTACCCATAAACCTACCCACTTCCCCTTTACTGTACAATCCAAGAACGGGACTATTATCTCCCCTGACAACAACACCAAACTACTAGGTGTTACCATCGATAACAAACTTAGATTTGATTTGCATATCAATTAAACTATTAAAATAGTCAATAAAAAACTGGGGTCCTTATATAGAATAAAGTCCTTTCTGACTCCCATGGCAAAAGTGGCCATTGCCCGATCACATCTTCTCTCCACCCTCTTATATGCCTCCCCCATACTCACTAACCTTAAAAAATCAGACCTAAACAAACTCACTTGTTGTTATAATCACATTGCTAGATTTGCTTCAGGCACGCCCTATAAAACCCATCACTGTATTAACCTACTTAACCTTGGTTGGATTGAACTACCAAACCTACTCAAGCATAACCAACTAACAGTAGCATTTAAAATTCTCAATCAACCAGACAATATTCCTGCATTGAGTAAGTTAATAACCCCCTACACAAATCTAAACAGTCTGCGCTCATCAAACATGTTACTTGTACAAACGATCAAATCCTGTAATCTAGGTGGTGACTCTCTGTTTGCCAATGCCATTGGCAAAATTTGGAACTCCCTTCCTCCCCAAATTACTAATGCTACCTCCCAAGACAAATTCAAGAAAGGTCTACTCTACCACTTTAAAACCCATTGGCTCTGCCAATGCTCTAAACCAGACTAATCCCTCACTTCCTCAGTCTCCATAGCAACATAGGGGTACCTTAGGTAATAAAGTATGTTCATCTATGAGCCTATCACGAATTAACTGGTATCTAAATGTGAATGTATTTTTTCTTGATATGTATTAATTATCAAATGTTGTGATATGTTTATCTAATATTAATGTAACTTACTATCTATGTGGAGCTTTTCTCCCCGGGCCTCCGCTGAAAATGGACATGTATCCAGTCGGACTATCCCGGTCAACAAATGTAAAATAAAAATAAAATAAAAATAAATAAATATCTGGATTTCATTTACAACTTTTATTTCAAATTTTATAGCACAAACACTGATAGACATTTACTAAACCTAAACAAAGCAATAGTCTTACAATGAAAACAGACTTAGCATTAAAACTTCTCTACCTTTGAAACACACATTCACTGAAACAGCATCGAAACCCACATTTCACGAACATGCATCTTGCCAGTGGCAGGGTAAGTTTACCTTTGGCCCGTTTCCAAATCATAGGCTCCTTGCACACATTTTTAGAAACATGCAAGAGTTCTTCGATTCACCTTCCTGACTATTATACTACACAATAATTGAATTATATCCCTTGTATAACACAGCACCATTTGTTAGAGTGTGTTTTAAATTTATAGTTCTGAGCATCTTTCCTTTAAGCAATGAAACAAATCATATGAACCAATAATGACAGCCTGCCTAATTCAGAACATTTCAACCATAAAGGAACACTCAAACTTCTGTCATAAAATCCATCAATATCAATCAGTATGCAGAATCTCTGCAGAAGTAAAAGTCATCTGAATAATTTCACATTAAAGAGATCTGAAACCAATGAAGAGGTTGTTGCTAGAAAAAACTTTATATTTCACTGTTTCATTTACAAATTCAGTGCCTGTTGCCCTTGAAGAATAAATTGCATGTGCTACATTAAAATAAATGGTAAGTTGATGTATTGCAATAGGGAATGGGTGGCAGGCTGAAAAGCAGGTTCATAGTTATTAGGTGTCTCATCCAAAGGAGGACATATTAAGAACTGCAGTATCATACCCCCTTAAAATACAAATGTACATGCTGTATGAATAGAACCTACCGCCCTTTGCATCAAGATGCATGTATGCTACCTGCTGTGCTAACACTGCTTTAAAATTCTATACCACAATAATGATACCATTTGCTAAACAAAACAGTTGCACATAAATTCCATCTGTTAGAGCTAACTAGGACATTTCTCTCTGTCACACACACACCTCAACTTTAGTGCAAGAAATACATAAATAGACTGATTTTTTTCAAAGTTACAACTGTAAACTCTGACCATGGTGTGCATTTGTTTTTGACAGAAAGGTATAAGGGAACTCATGGCTATGTATATAGTTGAATCTCTCTGTACTGAAGTGCTCCCTACCATGATGCTGCTTAACTAGTGTGTTTTCATTCAGAAACTTACTGTTTTTATACTGAATTTTTATAGCTACATGAATTAGAAAATAACCAATTTCCTTTTCAGAGCCTAAGCTAAAAAGTTCACTCCTTACAAGCACTGCTCCCCCTGGAAAACATATATATTATATATATATATATATATATATATATATATATATATATATATATATATATATATATATATATATACATATATATATATATATATATATATATATATATATATATATATATATATATATATATATGTACACATCAGAGACCTAGTTCAAGACAGATGACAGCACTCAGGATTTCAATACCTGCCACAAGTTCAGGCCTATCACACGAGATGAAAAGGTGATGGTGTCTACATATTCTTAAACAACATTTAATCTCTAGACTTGCTATGTGAGATAATGACGTGGAATTCCTCTGCATCCAGCTTAGCTTAGCATTAACAAAACTCCTTACTGTGTCATACCTAATTATAGGTCCCCTCTATGTACCCCCATCAGTCCATATCTCCTACCCAACTAATATGGTGTCCCTATGCATTAAGCCAACGCCATTATTCTAGGAGACTTCAATCACATTTTCTTCCAAAATTGCCATTTTGAGGAAGGATTTTTAGGGGAGAACAACATTTTGAGCCAAAATTGGGGACAATGGAGAGGTTTGGATATTTCTAATTCTACAAAGCGATTTGCACATACCTCTCAACCTCTTAATGCAAGAAATCTGGACAAGGCTAAATATATTGGGGGAACATACAAACACTACTAAAAATTGCTCTTGTATAAACTTGACAGTTTATAGAATAACAGGTCTTGCATTAGCATGCATTTTTCTGAAGGTTATGACGTCTGAAACTCAAATGTCTGTCATTTAGTGACTTCATTGTATGAGGAACAAACCAAAAATAAGAAGCAAATATCTATTCATTCTGCAAAGATATGGACAACTGAGAGGTATAGTTCAACCAGGGCTGTCTGAGTTTGCTCCAGTATCACATAGTCCCAACACATCAGCGAACCAAACACATAAATACACAGAAACATACTCGGAGGCTCTAAATAAAAATCTACCTAAGCAACAGAGACCTCCAAAGCAGACATCCAAACAAACGCTACCTCAAAACAAAACATGCACAACACATAGCCCACAAAGTCAGTGTGCCAAGCAGCCACAGCCCTTAAGGCTGAATAACACACCTGATACTCTTGTAATAGGTGACTTTATTGTCAGACACACTGACGTCTCGCTCACCAGGCTGAATAAAGAGAAGGTCACGGTGAGCTGCCTGTCGGGTGCTAGGATCCGCCACATAACGCAAGCACTCAGGTCACTCTAAAGCAAATACAAATATGACTCAGTCATTGTACATGCTGGTGTGAATGACCTCAGATGTACCTCCCTAGACTACATGAAAAGAGACATAGAGGAGCTCTATGATCATGTAGCCCAGGCTGGTATGACCCTGACTTGAGCAGCATCTTACCCTCACCTAGAATGATGCCACAGTACAAAGACAAAATGATCGATTTTAACAATTGGCTAAAATTTTGGTGTCATTCAAAGGGGATCCAGTGTCTGTCAGCCTGGGATGACATGCTCGACAAGCCATGTTGCTTCGCTAGGGATGGCTTGCACCTGTCACCACTGGGCTTTCGGATATTGGCAAAGGCTCTTGCCACCCCCATAGTGCCTTTTTAGGCAAGGCTCAAAAGTCAAACCCACCCCCATAGACAGCACAAGGAACAAGAAACTAAGGGTAATTATGCTAAATGTCAGAAGTCTTAACCTCAAGATGCACGCACTCGAAGCTCTCCTCAGTATGGAGAACATCGATATCTGTGCAGTGACAGGAACCTGGTTCAAGGCTCTAGAGAGCACCCCAGCACTACCAGGCTATACCTCATATCATGCTTTTCGGCCCCAAAACCCAGACCGAACCACAAAAGGAGGGGGAGTTTCCATATTTGTCAAGAATATCCACACCTCCAGGTTAGTGGCATTGCACGAAGTATCGGAGACCATCCGTGTGCAACTAACAGTAGGCAAGACTGCTTTTCAGTTTATAGCATCCTACAGACCACCCTCTCAACGTCAGGCATCCCACTCGGCTTTCCCGAAAACATTGGAGAACATGAAGATCTCTCCAAACACCATTATATTGGGTGACTTCAACTACCCAAACATTGACTGGGAGCACTACTCAAGCCCCAGCACCTTCGCCCAAAGGTTCCTGGAAATTACACACTCAAATGCTATGGAACAACTAGTCACCACTCCCACAAGAGGGGACAACATACTAGACCTGATCATTACCAACATGGGGAATCTATGCTCCACACCAGAAATATATCCCTCATTAGTAAGATCAGACCATAAATTAATTTCACTGGATGTCCACATCCCGACCCCACCCCCAGCCCAGAAAACCACAGTGAAAAACTTCTCAAAAGTGAACTCACTTCTCAAAACCAAAGTGGAATCCTTCAAGGCCCCAGGGCCAGTGGAAACTATGGCCCAAACTGCAGAATCCTATATAAACGCATTCTATAGACATCTCCAGGAATGCATGGATCATGCTATCCCAAACAAAACCAAGACCCAATCATCCAAGGGCAGGCGTCCAGTCTGGTGGACCCCTGCCATAAATAAACTGTACAACAGGAGGAAGCTACTACACGATGGAGCAAAATCCCTAAAAGGGAAGGCATCTCTGATCAGTACTAGCAAAAAATTACGATCCCTCATAAAATCCTCCAAGGCCAGCTTCGAGAGAAAAATTGCACAGGACACCAAAGACAATCATAATGCTTTTTTCAGTTATGTTAGGAACCTGGGATGCAACTCCCAGACTTGTTCTGAGTTGATTTTAAACGACAAAAAATACACTGAACCCACAGACATCGCCAATATCCTGGCAGACAGGTTCAGTGCAAACTTCTCCACCCCCCCCCAAAAGAACAAGTATCTATCCCGGCAGAGGGCTGCCTCCCAAACATCTCTGATGCTCAGGTGAAGGCTGCCCTTTACAAAGCAAAAAACACTGCTTCCATGGGACCAGATGGCGTCCCAGGTTGCGTCCTACATGAACTCCAAGAGGAACTAATCCCTCAAATAAAACAGCTATACAATCTCAGCCTCACTACAGGATATGTGCCCACAGAATGGCGTACAGCAACAGTGGTCCCACTCCACAAAGTTGGAGCCTCTACGGACCCTGGAAACTATCGCCCCATAAGCCTGACTAGCTTAGTCTGCAAGGCTATGGAGAGGATCATCATGGAGCTCATAAACAAAGACATTGGGGACCTACAGACACTAGATCCTACCCAGTTCGGCTTTGTCAAGGGCAACTCAGAATGCTTCAGCAACCTGGTAACAGGAGTAATGTTTTTTAAAAGTCAAGATGACAACATCCTGGTAAGACTCCTTCATTAGGAACTCAAAAGTAAGTTCCAACCTGTTTACACCAGTGAAAATTCCATGAGAAACTACATCATAGATTAAGAAACGGGATATACTGTGATGCCATCTACAGTATTGTCTCTGAATGATAAAATCATCAAAGTGTCAACAGAAAATGACCATTATGTGAATAACTACAACAATAGGTAGTGTTGGTTCCATCTGGGGGCCATTACACAGTACAGCTTGTTTAAGAGGGTAGGAAGGATAACCTTATTAAACATCTTATAAGAGGACTACAACATACATAAACTTAGTTTTGATCTGACTCATAAGTTGTCTTTATAATGCACAATTCATTACATTTACAAAAACGTTCAACTGCTCTCTCTGACCCATCTGCTAGACTGTAGATGCAATAATTTTAGAATGCTTTTCAATACACTTTAGAAGGTTCTTCTAGATTGCAAAAGTAATAGTTTTAAAACCAGAAACACACAAGCAAGTTATATTCATGTTGGTGCCAGCAAGCAAGAATGAAACCATAAATCCAATAGCTGCTGTAAGGGGGAAAACAGTGAACAATACACATGGTTTTACTGTGTACATTTGTTATAGGGAGGCTAACACAATCCTCTGATAAATATAATCTACTTCTGGGAGATATGAATTCCCTAATCTAGTTCTGAGTGAAGATAGTCACTCACCCCCATGCCCAAAATACAGGATCACAAATCACTGTTCAAAACAGACTACTACAATTTTGTTTTCCTTTGCTGGATAGGCAATCAGTGACTTCCTCTCAGACAAGAACAATCACAAGCATGTATACAATCTTCCAAAGCCAAGATACCAGCATTCCAGACTAAAATTTTAGAAAATGTTGTTGGCTTTGTAAACTGAAGCTTACTCAGGCACAACCTAGTCACAAAGCATGATATGATCAGCACATCCACTGCAGACATAGCAGCATAAATGGAAAAAAATAAAATGGAAATGCTGTGCAATCCTAGCTGCCATATCAGTAATAAAATGTGACACTAATTGCTGAATCACTCACAGCCATAGCTCTATCAATGTGATTTCTCAGTCTGTAACACTGAAAGTTACCTCAAAACAAGTGATGTAATAGAAACTTGTCTTAAAGAGGAAGCAGTCTGGCATTAATAATGCACAGATTCATTACTCACTTACTCTGAAAGTGTCCCATCTCCCGCTCGTTTCTTCCCGCTTGCGAATCCGTCCATTTCAGTTCCCGCTCGTGGTCCCATTTTCCGCTTGTGAACCCCAAAACCATCCGTCCATGTGAGTTCCCGCTTGCAAAACTTGAAAATATGCGCGCGATGATGTCAGCACGCCCGCGACTGTTCTTCTTAAAGAAGAATGCATGATATCAGCACGGACTTCTTTCTTCTTAAAAAAGAACGTCTAAAAAAAAAAAAAAAAAAAAAAACTTTTTTTTTAAATTATAACATTAGTCTGTCGATTCCAGGGGGGTCCAAGTGCACCCCCTTGCACCTGCCTGCGGGCGCCCTTGGGTAGGATTGTTTGCTGTTGAGGCCTTTACACCTTTTGGACCCTGTGAAATAGTTTTAGGGTCAGCAGCAGGGTTTTTAAATAAAAATTTGTGTAAGTCAGGAATCCTGTAATATCTGTCTGGCTTGCTAGGAGACTGGAGTTAAGCTTGACTCCGAAAACACATCCACAATGTCTAAAACAGGAGGTATGGCTAAAGGCCTATGCTGAGGGAGAAGGAAATCCCTGAGCCTCTTTTTTGATTCTGAGAAATCTTGACTCTACCAGTGAAAATGCTCCCTCAAAGTATGCAAGGTTTCTCCAAAGGAATAATCTTTCAGGAGGAGATGCAGATGGGATAGATTCCTCTGCATCAGAATCCTTATAGGGTGGTATAAAAAAATTCCTGATCAGAAGAAATAGAAACCTGATCTGAAGATTCATAATCAGTGTCTTGCCTAGGCCTCTTATCAGGAGGGGATTGGGAACCCCTGATCAAGGGAATTAGGTCTTCAGCCATTTTGATCATCTGCTTTTTGGGCATAGAGGCCTGATCACATGGCTCATGCATCGGTTTTTTAGCTTTAGAAGTGGTTGTTGTCTTTGATTTTGAAGCTGGCGTTGGTTTTATATAGAAATGCTGAGGCCTGAAGACACCTTCAGAAGCCGGTACCTGCTTCAGTGGCACTGGACCCATCCGAGGGAGAGACATCCACAGGTACAATACTTTGAGAATCTCGCGGCATGCTGGACTCCACATGGGTCTCGGTAGATGCCTGCAACTCGAAAGTAGTGGGTATCAGGGGCTGTGAAAGCGCGACTGGCTTAGGAGAAGCTTAGTTGGTTTTGGACCTCAACGGTCTGTCTCTGTTCTTTTCTTGGTGTTTTTTGTGAACTCCGATAGTTGGATTGCTATCAGACGACATTTCAGGATAGTTAAATCTGTTTCCAAAATATTCTGAAGCAAAGATATATCGACACTTAATAATGCGTTGGTTAAATCTAGCACAAAACCGACAGCTAGGCACGTTATGATCAGGGGCTAGGCAAGGAATACATACAAATAGAAATCTTTATGAGGTATTTGCTTCCCACAAGTAATGCAATTATTAACTTTTACTGACATTGGTATGGAGCCAGAAAAAGTTTCCCAAATGAGGTACTTAGCTTTAGTGAAGACTTTGATTCTGAAACTCGAATTTGAAAATTTCAAGAGTTGGCCGACCGGCACTTGCAAACTGCTGCTTCGGGCACCGCGCGGCAAGAAAGACTAAAGAAAATGGCGTCAGCTGCCTGTTTTATACCCCTGACAACCTGACGTCATGGAAGAAGAGAGAGCAACCGATGCATGACCCAAGACTTTGGAATTCAGGCCGACTGAGGGCAACCTGCCAGCAGATTACCCAAATGTAATGACTGCAACAGTGAAACACAGAGAACATCAGAAATATCAGATTCCTGATCAGAAGAATCAGAAGGAAAATCAGTTCTAGGTCTCAGAGGGGGGGGGAGGCTGGCTTCCACTAATTAAGGTAATAAGGTCTTCAGCCATTGTAAGCATTTGTTTTTTAGGCATATGGGCCTAAGGATGCAGTTTGGACGTCAGTTTTCTAGGCGTGGGTTGAGTTTTAAGCCTGGATGAAGAAAATGGCGTTGGTTTAAAATGCAAGTCTGTAGGCCTGAATACACCCTCAAAAGCCAGTCCCTGCACAGCGGCTCCGGAACCATCCAAGGTAGAGACATCAGCAGGTTCCATAGTCATAGAAGCATCTTGTGGCAGCAGACTCCGAATAGGTCTCAGTAGAAGCCTGTGAATCTAAGGTAGCGGGTATCAGGGGCTGCGAAAGCACCTCACTGAGTACCGGCGGACTGGTGACTAGCTTAACAGAAGCTTCGTCGGCAGTTTTGGACCTATGCGGTCTATTACCCTTACTTTTTTTGTAATATTGGTAGTCAGATGGCTTACCGAAGCCATTTCTGCAGAGTTATACCGAGTACCAAAATAATTTACTGCAAATATAGCCTGACGATGAATAGTTTGGTGGTTGAACAAGGCACAAAACCGACAGCGAGGGACGTCATGGTATGGGCCTAAGCAAAGAATGCAGTACGAATGAAAATCTTTGAGGTATTTGCTTTCCACAGGTAAGACAATTGTTAACTTTTACTGACATCAATTAACAGCAAGAAAAAGGATCCCCAATGGGGTATTTAGCTTTTTTGAAGACTTTGATTCTGAAACTGGAAAACTTAAATTTCAGGAGACGGCTGACCGGCACTTGCAAACTGCTTCGGGCACCGCATGGTAAGAAAGACTGGTGTAATGGCATTGTGTGCATGTTTTATACCCCTGACGACCTGACGTCATGGAAGAAGAGACAGCATCCGATGCAGGAATCCAAGACTCTGGTATTCAGGCCGGCTGAGGGCTACCTGCAGGCAGATAACCCAAATGTGATGACTGCAACAGTGAAACACGAAGAACATCAGAGGGCTTAGGGATGCTGTAGGGGTTTATGGGTAAGGCAAGGAGATTGAGGCTTGGATTTGGAGACTGTTGGAAAACAGCTGTATCTGATCAGACAGTCAGATTGTATACCCAGTGGTAAGAATGAAAAGCACATCAGATCTACTAAAGAATGTTAAATACATTGAGCTGCTTAGCAACTGACAATTTCACGTTTCATATACAATCTGATGGTTTTACTGCCGCTGCTCCTGTACTCTGTATCATAGCAGATTTAGTATATCTTGCAACCTGAACGGTTACAGAATACATCAAACAACTTTTATAGCTGCTGGACATGTGCTATTTCAAGGTTGATGGTACTGTACTATTTCAAACCTTGCAAACTAGTGCTGATGACACATTTACAGTGGATACAGCAAAAACTCCTCTCTCACTACTGTTGCTTTACACCTGAATATTCTCCTGCCATTACACATACTCTTGACTGGCATACATAAGCAACGATATACTGGAAAAAAAACATCATGAAGCAACACTGCTATATGACTAATCAACAGGTATTATATTATTTTCCAAATATGGTTGGTGAAAGACATAAGACAGCAATTGTATTACTGCAGTGACAACGCCCCCCCCCACCCCCAATACAAGCAGCTGTGGCTCAGTAGAGTAACCTCATTATTCCATTTTATATAACTTTTGGACAGAGGCAATAGGTGCTGACTGTGGAAAATAAGGGTAGAACTTGGCTAGGCTTGTAACGCCCCTAGTGCCATTAGCCTAGTAGCTTCTTATGATCCCATGATAGAATACTCTACATCTTAGCATATCTTATCAGTCTTTTTTTTTGACTTAAAACCTTGATCACCTGTAA